>NC_081406.1:142708540-142753540 GCF_030272615.1 Cryptomeria japonica
AGGAGAGGGAGAGAGAGGGAGAGAGAGAGGGGGGAGGGAAGGTAGAGAGAGGGAGAGAGGTAGAGGTAGGGAGAGAGGAAGAGAAGAGGGGGGAGGGAAGGAGGGAGAGGGGAGAGAGAAGGAGGGAGAGGGAGAGAGAAAGGACACAGGACACTATATGACTGATCTCGATTGTGACTATAGGAATTACAAAAGAATAGAAAGAGGGAGGGAGAGAAGAAGAGAAAGAGGGATGGGGTATGGATGAAGGGAGAAGCGGAGAGAGCAAGAGAGAGAGGGATGGGGTATGGAGGAAGGGAGAAGGGGAGAGAGAGAGAGGGAGAGGGAGAGGGAGATAGGGAGAGAATAAGGAGGGGGGACGGAGCGAGAGGAAGAGATATCGAATCCAGGACACAATATGACCCTAAGAACACAATATGACCCCTAACAACATCTAAGGGGTCATAGGGTGTCCTAAGGGGTCATATGACACTATAATATCCCTTAGCACACCATAGGACCTATAACGACACCAAATGGTGTCCTAAGGGGTCATAGAACACCATAGGACACTTTAGAACACCATATGGTGTTGTTATGGGTCATTGGGGTCCCGAGGGGTCTTAAGGGGTCACAGGACACCATATGACATCTTAGGAAACAATACAACCTCTAATGACACCTAAGGGGTCATATGGTGGGCTAATAAAATGATATATTAAATTTAAAGTTATGAATAGAACATCATACAACGAGACTCCAAGGGAACAAACAACGAGGCTTCCCTAAAAAGCAAGTGTAAGAGCTTGACCTAACCCTAAGACAACTACCTAAGTTCCAAAACATATGATGCTATTAAATTTGCAAGGTTATAAGACTGATCTTGATTGTGACTATAGGAATTACACACTTGATTTCTTTCAAGGGTATGTATTGTTCCAAGCTGTTTGACAAGTGATGATCATCATATACTACCACTTCCATGCATACAACAAACTTTAATTTCTTTAGGTGACAGGCATTGTGTAACAACATAGGAACTCTCACATACCCACCACTATCATTCTACAAGACATCATCTATGTTACTCTCCCTCTTTCTCTTCCTACCTGTTGTTTCCTTCTAAAAAACATATTGCAGATACTCTGACTCATCATGTTGCTTTGTTGACACTATTTTCCACATCTGCTCTGCTCATTAAAAACACATTCAAGAAGAATATTGCTGCAGGTTTCCTTGTTTGTCATGGTAATACACTTGTGGTTCAATTTCAAACCCTATTCCTCCTATTCAATATATAGACACAAATCCATCAGTCAATTTTCTTAGGAGAGCATACATGATAAAAATCAAAGAGGAAGTTGTAGACAAGAAATAAATTCACTTACTTCTATAGAAGTGCAGACACAGTTGCAGTGGGGTATGGAGGGAGGGAGGGAGAGAAGAAGAGAAAGAGGGATGTGGTATGGAGGAAGGGAGAAGGGGAGAGAGCAAGAGAGAGAGGGAGGGATGGGGTATGGAGGAAGGGAGAAGGGGAGAGAGAGAGGGAGAGGGAGAGAGAGAGGGATGGGGCATGGAGGAAGGGAGAGAGAGAGAGAGAGATAGAGAGAGAGAGAGAGGCACCTTGTATGCATTTGAGAGGGGGAGACAATACACTTACATGTGTATATATATGTTTAATATATTATATATTATATGTATATACATATACTATATATACAATAGATCATATTATATACATATTATATATTACATATATTATATATAGAATATCATATTATGCAATAGCGCGTATGTGTTGTTTATAGGAAAACAAGCGCATACGCACTACTTACACCATAAGTACCCCCGTACGCGCTTTTGACTATTTAGGCTTGGAAATAGGCCTGGATGACAAAGCTACGGTTTGGAAGTTTGATTTCCCTCGATTTCTCTCATTTTTGACTTATTTTATTTTATCAACTTGGTTTATCGACTTTGTCATCATCAAGTGGGTATTTCTAAAATTGCCACCATATTTTCACCCATCTTCTAAGCTTTCTAACCATATAATTTTTTTTCAATTTGAACAACAATAATATTATTATTGAATTTCTTTTACCAGTGTCTCCATAGTTCTCACAGACATAGGTGTCTCATTTTTTGAATAACTTTTGATATACTCATCCAAATTTTAAAAACTTTATATATTATTGTAGTGCACTTGATTATTTACAATTTTAAAAAATAAATTGTATTTTTGATTTGTTTAGTGCAACTTATGCTTCGCGTACAAACATGTACCTAATTTTCAGGATGTGCTCGATTGGAAAAATCATTAAAAAAAACATACTCAACAAAAAATTACAAACAAATACACATATTCTAGTGCTCACTCTTAACTATCTTTTTACCAAAGGATTTGTCAAAATACTAAATCTAACTATGACTTTTTTGATGCGCACGTCAGACACTATGTTATGTTTTTTAGAAAAAATCAGGGTCAGTTTTTCGTGCACGAAGGATTTGACTCCCTTAATCTTATCCAATTTTGAAAAAAGTTTAGTAGTTTCGAAACTAGATTGAGAGTACTACAATATTTATTTTATTATTATCTTCATATCTTGAGTGGATGACTTTCAAATTTTGCCTCCAAGTTCAGGTTCACCTAATTTCAGATATAAAAAAGTGTCCACTTATACCCCCCTTTGTGACCACCATCTTTGTGCACTTAACCAGAATCATTATTCTATCTAAATTATATGAGAATATAACAAAATAAACATCCCAAGAAAATATACAGAACAAGAGTTTGATATACTTCGTTTTCCTACTATTGCATGGTCATTTTACCTCCTTTTGGTAAAAAACTTGATTGTTGCAGCATTGTTTTGTGTTTTTGAGTTGATTTTTTCTATAATTTTGGGCCCCTTAAAAGCACTTTTAATTTCACACAATAATAATTTATACCCAGACATGATTTGAATTATCTAAATAAAAATAAAATTATGAGAAATTATGCTTAATCATACAAAGGAACAAATATCTAATTAAAAATATGAATGAGACAAAAATAACATATAAAAAATGTCTATAAAAATCACATCATTATGTATTCTTTGAAAGAAAACTATTAGATTTTAGCAACATAATGAATTGTGTATAACCACTAGGTACATAGAAAATTAGTAAACTAGACTCGTTATTATAGATCCAATATATCAAAGGACATATGTGAGTCCACCAACACAACAAAAGAAGAAAGCCTACACGCATAGCTACCCAATGAGGATTTGAACCTTGGTGGCAGTTTTACCAAGCAAGTGTTTTAACCCTTGCATTACATGTGTCCCCCAAATCAAAGGACATTTTTTTTAATACTCCATATATTTAATCTAATTAAAAAGTTATATAGGTACCGGTTCAATCATGGCTTTGGTGATAAGTTTTTTTGTCTCAATGTCTGAGACACTAATTCCATCTCTTTCTTTGTAGAGAAGTTGGATACCTTTTGATAATGCATATTTATGATATTTGCTGATTATTGGAACATTATCAGGTTTCAAATATTCCCAATCTAGTTCCTTGAGTTTTTCATCAATTAAGGAATTGAGATACTCCAATGCATCCTCCTCTGTAGATCTAGGATTGTCTTTCAAATAACATGCTATGCCCGATGCTAGTTCTCCACGATCTGCCTCAACCTTCAAAAATACCATTACACTTTTATAAAATTTCAAATTAAATGCCTTTAAACCAATTTAATTGATTATATGCATGGAAAAACATGACATCTTGAAAGTTGAATTGACTAAATTTATAAAATACCTTGAAAGTCTTTGTGTCACCTCTTAATCTAAGGGTTAAGCATAGAAGATCATTGAACTTTGAAGGGTAATCAATTTCTTTTATAATATCATCATTAATGGGCACATCCAATGATAGTAGTGGTTGTAAGGTCACAACACGATACGCAAAGCTTACTTTTCCATTCTCTAAATATTCCTCCAAAGATGGTATATACCTCGTAGCAATCCAAGTTGCTTCCACCATGAAAGAATCTATGCAAATTTCCCACTGTACACAAACAATATTCCAAGTTAATTTGTTAATACTTGAATTTATAAATAAATTACTATGAAAATTCTACATAAAATAAGTCTCTGAACGAAATTAAATCAAATATTTGTATAACTCTAAAAAAGGTAAAAATTAGATCATTTCATAATGTTAAGGAAAACCAAAATATATTTTGATAGGCCATGCATATGTACTAATTTATTTTTATTGTAAACCAGATTATGTTATATACAGGTAAAATTCTATAGTTAATATATCATACATATATAATACCATACTTTTTTACATGAAAATGTAAGATTAGGACCACACACACACAAACACACATATATATGTATGTAATATACATACATACATACATACATGCATACATGCATGCATATGTATACATCACCATGAAAAGTTTTAAATTGGCATGCTATTAGTTCTCTTCATCACCATAACGTTTAACCCACTAATGCTGCATTGATGTATATCTTGTCAATTATGAAAATATCTATGCAACATACAAAGATGCACATTTGAGTGTGATTATTAATTCATTAATAATAAAAAATTATTATATGATAATTTTTAAATAATTAATAAATATGATAAAAGGTGAATCTTGTATGTTGTAGAGATAAAAGTGTCAACTATGCTAACGGTGTGCCATTGATCATTGTTAGCTAACATGTGATACCCAAAACTGTTACAAATGTGATTTTATTTTAAATCATTCAAGATAGATAATGACTAAATTTAAAAGATAAAATTTATTAGTTGAAATCTTGTTCTTTTAAAAGTTCACAATAAGGATAATATGTGTATTTATTAACCAATATAATTTAATTGAATTTGTTAATAAACAATAGTTAAAAAAATAATTATAAGTGGATTGATTAAGAAATTTCCCCTGATCTTTAGGCTTTCACATGTACAAAGAATATATTGACATTTCTTTATTATTTTAAAACTGTTGTATAGGGGAAGAGTTCTAATTACAACCCATGTTCCAATTACCATTCACTCTTTGCTTACATAATTCCTCAATTGTCAATTTATAAGAAACCAAAAAATGTTAACTTAACGCCCACTAGTAAAAATTTCACATATATTGATAGCTGATTATTTTAATATGGGGGTTGTGCAACTTTATTGGTACCCATAGTGCACAGACTACTGAAACATTTTGAGATGGTTGTAGTGAACCACTTTTTGACCCTATTAGTACCCATAGTACACACTCCTGGTACATTTTGAGGTGCTTGTAGTGCATAGTTATTAGGACATCTTTAAGTAGGTATGGAGTGACACTTTGATACAATTACTTTTTGACCCTTGTGTGCAGATTCTGCAACATGTGTCGTCAATAATCAGAAGCGAGAACAATAGCTATAAACAGTTAAATCGCGTACAAAGACAAGAAATCATCAAAATCCAATATAATTTACATTTCATGAAAATTTATAATTGATGCTAATGGATTTATTCTTAAAAACATTTTCATGCTTTATACGTCAAGTTTTTTCTACAAATTGTATGTTCCGTAGATCCCATAAACTGTTCAACCTTATAAACTTATTAAAAACATTTTATAACTCATTAAAAACATTTTAATACTCATTGAATCCCTTCCCATCTCCATCACCACGCAAAACAAACAAAATTAGTAGAAATCGGAATACAATGCAGGCCACTCAATAGTAATATCTCGTGCTTGTCCATGCGATTTTATCGCTCTAAATCAGTTAGTTTGATCCACATAAATCGGAATAGAAAGCACGCCTCACACAAGAGAATCAATTGTATGAAAAGTTAGCCTTAGAGTAGATTATTGCTACGAATTATAGTTCAAACTTATGTATTATGACCATGTTTGCATTCATCGAAATCAGGTCTAGATTCACATAGAAGAATTACAATGAAAAATATATAGTCAAGGTAAAAAATTAATAAGGGAGAGGGTTTCATGGTGGCCAATCCTAATTTCGCATCTTTCAAATTTTGTTTTAAATATTTCAATTTTAAATTTTTTTTTGTACAACTACTTATTTGTTAAATTTTTTACTTAAAAAGTTGGTTTTTAAATTCACATGGTCAAACATGATGCCACATAACATGTCTTTTTGTCCAGGTGTCTTAAATGGTCCCAAAAAGAAGTAAGACCCATAGTTGTGCACTAAGTCTCGTTTATTGTTGTGCTGATGTGGCATCACAGAATTGGTTATTTTTTCAAATTTATTGGAAGCTTTTTGAGAAAAAATATTGACATGAAACTTTTTGTACTCCACTAATAAACTAATTATGCCCCACTAATGGACTAATTATTTCCAACTACTATCCCAAGTATAGGATCACACAACACCATCAAGCCCTTGTATTGTATTGTGCCCCACTAATGAACTAATTATGTTCAATTACTAATTATAGGGATTTCAAATTTATTTATTTGACTATAAACTTGTATTGTAGTAAATTGTATCCCTTAACAAAATCACACTTTATTTGGCACCTAGTTTATTGTGCTTTTTCATTGATCATTTTTTGCCTATTTGTGCCCAATTACACTTTAAATCTTAATTGTTAATAACACAATTTTAATGTGGGCAAATACTTAATTTAGGATTCAATCTAGTATCATAAACCACAAAACTCACAACTCCATTTTAGAGGCCCTATTTTGGTGGGACCTGGGCACCCAACAAAGGTGTCTTGCCAAAATTCCTTAAAATGTATAGCCAGTTGCAAGTGTGAGCCTTCACATTTTCAAATCTAGTCTCGATTTTGCTACTTGACCATTTTATGTTGGCTATTTTTTAATTATAAAAAATGTCTTCTCATCCCTATATAAAGCACTACTTCTATCATTCATAAGGGCTAACGGATTTTAAGACATTTTATGAAAATTCAAATGGTCAAGCAAGCACTTCAGGTGAGTTATAAGCATATTGAGAAACAAACTACAACATTCAACATTCAAGTATGATTTAATATGTGTTTTTTATGGTTTCTTATCATATTATTACATTAACACTTTAAGGACTTGTCTAAAGAGCATTGCATAATCACCATTTCCATTCTTAAGGTAATAATCATTTCAATTCAACATTCCCATTATTGCTTAGGCTCTATCCTACTAGGGATAATCTCTCTTTTTCATCAAGAACAACTATAGTGGAGAGGTGGGAACAACAACACAAGGTTTGACTTAGGCAAGCCCCTATACAACACAACCATTCTTTTCCATTTTGTGTGTGTGGATTTAGATATGATAGTAGAGAGTATTACAAGTGCACTAAGAAAATAATGACAAACATTCCCAAATTTCAAATAGGCAAAAATAATTGGACTAAGGCACCCAATACACATGTTTGATGTTTTTTGGATGAATTTTAGAGAGATAAACTTATAAAGGCTCTTGACTACAAATATGCTTCATTATGTTTGTACAAACGCCCATTGATTGGGCTGCCCAACACATCAGTTTGACACTTGTAGGCTCAATTTGCAAATCTAGGTTCCTTTATGCATTCTCTTTCTAGATTTGACCTACTATGTTGCTTTTTTGTTATGTAATTTACTTTTATTGTTGAAAGTCATCATTATTCTATCATTAAACCTATATATTGAAAACACAATTTACAATTTCAATTGCATTACAACAAAGAAACATAAACCCAAGTGTTTATCTCTCCTATTAGGACCATATATGAACCTATGTGTGTTCCAATGCTACATTATGGAGATTTGAGATCTTAGTTTGCATCCATAGACCTTATAAGTGACCTGCATGATCTTTTATTGCCCAAAATATGAGAATTTGATCTCAATTTCTGAATTGCATTGTCCACTCCCTTTGGCTCTTTTATATAAGCAAGAATGTATCTTTGTAATCCCAAGATTTAGTAACCTACCACAAACTCTAGTTTATTGACCAAAAATTGCACTCAAATGAGTTTTCGCCAAACTAAGACAACCATGGTTTATAAGCCTACCAAGAGCTCTAATTCATTGGCCAACAATTACAAATAATTGGCTTTCACTTGACTATAGAGCTCCAATAATCATTTTGACACTTGGTAGAAAAAAAAATATGAAATGTGGTTTTATGATTTTTTCCTTAAATCGCCTGACATCCAATAATAGTTTAGGGATAAGAAAAAAAATATGGAATGGGGTTTTGTTGTTTTCCCCTAAATTAACTAACACACAAATCTGAACATTGAAATAAACTTCTTTTCTTGAGCCACTTTTAGTGAAAGGAAGTCAAATTACATTGAATATCTTTGTGCAAACCTGAAAATATTCATGAAGAATAAAAAAAATTACGTATGAATGGCTAAATGAACTTAAATGTGATTGACTCTCCAGATTCTAAACATTTGTCTTTCTCCTCCAATACTATGCTTTTTCTGTAGTATGATTCTAAACATACTGACGTGTTTAGAGACAAGGGAAATGTAGAGCTACAAATTAATTGCCAGCTTCATTTTAGGATGAAGAATGGAATGACATTTATTGACATTCTTATATCCCCAATTCAATTAAAAAAGAAGAAATTTTTTTGGGGTCACACAAAAAAATGATGAGAAAGCTTCTCAATGGTTACTAGGTGAGAAGAATTAAATATAATTCTTAAAAGTGGATCCATATTCAAAAAGTTCATATTATAATAGCTTAAACATGCCTCATTTAACTTGTGAATTCCAAATAATATTAAAATAGAATCTTCATTATGCAATAGATGATATTATTTGTCAAATTATGATGCCCTAGAAGCTATACTACTTGGATTTCTAAAATATAGTAGGTTTTGATTTTATATATATCTTCTCAAACAAAGAGGAAGAAACTAGTAGGATATAAAGTAATATCAAAGGAGACACTTGATTGTTTCTTTAAAATGATTTGTCAGCCATAGTTTAGAGGAGTGAGAGCTAAAGATAATCCAATTATGACATGAAATATAAAATTTTCACTATCCCTGATTTGGTTTTTATTGTCGGATTTCTCAGCTACAAATATTATATTTAGTTCCCCAAAATTAGACATGTGATTAAAAAGTCAGCACAGAGTACCATCCATTAAAGAAATCTTGATAGAAAAGTTTAATATATAATTAAAGGTTATTGATTTCCATAACTCATTTTGAGATATGCAAAAGTAATGATTTGTATCTATTTTGCAAAAAATCTTATATTTCATACTAATTAAACCTTTGATAGAAGACTAAGATTCACCTTCTCACTTGCCTTGACAAGTCTTCTCCTAGTTTGTACTCCTTCATTCTTGTCTCCAATAATTTGATCCTATGAATGATTCTTTTGAACATACTTTGATAGAGTCTTGATTACCTTCTCTAATTCCTTTTTTCGAGACTCCTTTTCTTCCTTCTCTTCATCATCTTCTTCTACAATGCAAGGAGCACCTTTTGTTCCACAATACTTAGACTCTTTTGTAGTTTGATTCCAATTTTTATCTACTTTTACATTTGTTCTTTCAGCCATCTTCTTGAGTCTCTTGGGCTTGCTTCTTTTTAAGTACCCAAGGAAGACTCCTTCATCAGTTCTTGAGTCAAACTTTCCAAGGTCTTCTTTATCTCTTTTGATGTAACATTTTCTTTCAAATATTCTAAAATACTTGATAGTAGTAGTTATTCCATACCACAACTCATAAGGGGTCTTACAATTATTGAATCTCCCTTGCACTCTATTAAGAATATAAACAATAGTATGCACTTCCTCTTGAACTAGTACATATCAACCAAATTAGTTTCGTTTAACAATTTCCTATCCATCCCTTGAAATATTCTATATTTTCTTTTTGCTACCCCATTTTGTTGAGGGGTCCTAGGAGAAAATAAATGTCTCCTACTACTGTGATCTTCACAAAAATTAAACTCATTTGATATAAATTCACCTCATCTATCATACTTTAAGCATTTTATGTTAGCATCTATTTCATTCTCCACCATAGACTTGAAGGCTTTAAACTTATTTGGGGATTTTAATTTTTCTCTTTGAAAAGTAACCCATGTCATTTTAGAATAATAATCAATAAGTAACATAAAGTAAATTATTTTACCATTTAGTACTCTTGTCCTGATAGGTCCGCATAGATCAATGTGTATCATTTGTAAATTCTTTGTATTAGAATATTCCTTACGATTGAATCTTGTCTTTGTTTCCTTTCCCACTTGACATTCCTTGCATAATGTGTTTGTAGGCTTGATAATCTATGGCATCGTTTACATCTTGTGTAGAATTGATCTTTAGCATGTTGTCAAAATTGATATGTCCCATCCTGCTATGCCACAATCAAAATTCATAGCTTTGACCCATTAGACAACTACTTCCTTTAGCTTCCTTTAGATGGTAAATTTTTTCATCAATTCCCGTTTCTTCTACAATTAGTCTTTCACACTTTTTCATGAAATTTAAGTTTGTATACTTTGATACACATTTGGCTATCATCAAGAAGATTATTTTTTAGTCCCTTAACATAGAGAACATCCTCATTTTTGTTCTTTCCATCAATGATAATGGTTCCTTTGCCACAAATATGAGAAGACTCTTCACCTCTGAACTTAACTTATCCACCATTCCATTTTTTTAGATTGATGAATTTTCTTCTATCATTTGTCATGTGATTTGAACACCTACTCTCAATCGCCCAAGCATTTGTTTCTTCTTTTGCATGAAAAGCAGTCTACACAATTAAAGTTTTTTTACTATTTTCATCAGTAGGTGAGGTACCAAATTGCTTACAATTTTCACCATTATCAACTTTCACATCCATAAATAATGTCTCCTCATTTGAGTCATCACAGTCCTCATCTTTAGATGAGTGACTACTTTCTTTAATTTGAATAGAAGCTTCTTTTAGGCTTGTCTAGTTTATCTTCTCCTCTTTTAGTTCTATCATCTCCTCTTCTATTGTTATTTTCCTTTAAAGTATATTTAGATGCATAATGAACAATTCTTCCACAATTAAAACATTTGAAGAGTAACTTAGCTATGTATTTTCTAGTGCCCTTCTTTAGTCTTCTCAGAAAGTTTGCTTCTACATCATCAAGGTCATCATTGCGATCAACATCATCTTCCTCTTTCTTACTAAATTTGAATGAAACTTCCTTCTTGGGGTTATGTAATTCAAAATCTCTCATCTCAAAGGTAGTGAGAGAACCATAGAATTGATCCATTTTATATTAGTCCAAATCCTTGATTTCCTCAAAAGTAGATACTTTTGAACTATAGGATTTGGGAAGAAATCTAAGTACACTTTTCACTACTTCATATCCATCCAAATTTCCACAAATACCTCTGATTCCATTTACTACTTCTGTTACATGGTGTATACTGTCAATGTTTTCCTCTTTTGTCATTCTTAGATTTTCAAATTTGAATTAGAAGTTCTACATCTTGATTTGTCTTATTTTTTCATCTCCTTCATATATTCTAGTGAGCTTCTCCCAGGCATCTTTAGCAAGCTCATAGTTCATCATATTCCTAAGTTTTAAATCAACCAAACCACTTATGATTGCATTCTTTTATTTTACATTGTTCTCATACAATCTAATCTCATCCAAAGTATCTAGAAGAGTAGAGAGAGAAATATAACTATCTACAACAGAGTTCTAAATTTCATATCCTATAGCATTCAAATATGATTCCATCATTAGCTTCGAAAAGGTGTAGTTTGTAACATCAAACTTAGGTATCTTGCAGGATTCATCTTGTTTCATCCCAAACCTTCCTCAAGTGGTTAAGATTCTTCTAGAGGAACTCAACTCTGATACCCATTTTTAAACCCATCCCAAGAGTAAGTAGGAGGGAGGGGGGGGGGGGCGCGAATTAGTCTTGTTCAATCACCTATACTTTATACCTCAAATCAACATCAACTTATCCTTAATCTTATCAATAACAATGAAATGTATAAAAATAAACACCAATCATAATAGAACACTAGATTTACATGGAAAATACAAAGAGGATAAACCACATTGAGAGTTAACTCACAATATATGAGCCTAATTATAGTAATTTTTTTTTGCTTATTTCCAAGGAAGCTCACTACTTTCAGAAGGACTTGAAGGTTGAGGTGCACTACCTCGGGGAAAGATACAAGATACTTGTAGGATGAGACTCAATGCCTCATGACAAGATACAAAGAAATTGTTGGGAAGACTCACTATCTCTAAGCAAGGTACATGAATATATGAATCAAGATGAAATAAGCCTTTACAAACAATGACCCCAACAATGTCTAAGTATGCAGTTGTCCTTGAATCTTTGTCTCAAGTGACCAACTTAAAAACAATCACTACACATTGGCTAAATTTTGCATCACAGACATTGCAATTAATATGATCATGTAAGTGCATACACATATGCTGATCCACACACTCATGCCACCATTTAGAGTAATTTGATCTTATACATATATCATCCTTTTCATCGTAAAAAATCAATTAGGTCAGCCAAAACAAGGTATATTTTAGAGTTTATCTCCAAATTATATAATAACATAGTTTGAACCTCAAACAATTATTAGTTATTAATATAATTATAAGAATTAAAGTTAAGAAAATATGATATTGACAGTATCATCAAAAAAGAAGTATTTGGGCACTTACATGATGAATTGAACTAAAACTCTTATAAAGAAGGAAAGAAAAATAAAAGAAAAAGTAGTTGACACAACTTACTAGTTTGTAGACATTCGGGCCATGTAGCTAGTGTTGGCATTGAATTGTTATTGATGACAACCGGTATAGGATGGCTACCAGTATAAGAGATGTATGTGCAACACTATCATTGATGCATACCGGATGTGATGTCTTTGATGTCACCTAGTATTGCAGGTCACTGGTAAGGGAGAGAATGTCATTCAACACAATGGCCTTTGGAGTCACCAGTACACAAGTTAGTGTTTGACTTGTGTTGGAGATATGGAAAGGACACTGGTATGATATAACAACTGGTAAATGATGACATCTGCAAGAGAGCATGATGCTGGTCATTTGATTATGATGAAGAGGGGGAATGTTATCTAAATCACATCAACATCGAGAGAGAATTATGTGCAGGCCACCAGTATGTTGTGTGGATGAAGAACAACATGACTCCCATCGTATGAAGAGAATACTGACAATAAGAGTGCCCAAACCGGATCGCATGTGCCTATTTGAAGATATGCTTCTCAAACAGGGAAGCCACATTGATACAATGTCGGATGCAGATGACAAGGATCCACTCCCACCAGTAAGTGGAACTTATCTCCTATTATGCAAAGTGTGCATCATAGTTTTGTGAGATAAGATAGAAGAGTTAAAGGTTGGAGCTTGAAGGCTCACACCAGATCTACCGATGAATCACAAAGATGCCTCAAGTGAATGAAATCAAAGATATGCACTGGACGGACAAAGAAGACATAATGTGGTACCAAAACTATTGAAGTGTGATGGGTTTGTCACCTTGACAAATTGGTTGAGATATGGTCCGGGCTGATGATGAAGAAGACAAGGCTACATCAGTTGTAGATAGAGAATGCAACCAATATATAGATGCCTTAGAAGGAAACAGTTGAAGGTTGATGACATGGTGTCATCAAGGGTGCCTATCGCTAAGTATGAGAATCGGTTAGAGACCAAAGAGGCTAAGTGATGTGCTCTTTTTGGATGAAGATGAGCATGTGGTGGATTGATATGTCTGGCCACCGATAAAGGTGCTCCACCAGAAGAGATGCCAAGTGAAAGGTGATGGAAAACCAGTTAGGGTATAACCGATAGGGTTAGCGAGCTGGTAGATGAGCCCAGTAATGGAGTTGGTTGGTGATCCTACCCAAACCGATACAAATGACCTAGTAAAGATGGATGCCAACAAAGGAGACATGTGGAGGTGAAGTGGCATGCATGCACATGTAGACATGTTGAGTCGGTAAAGTATCAGATGACAAGGTAGATGGTGTCAGGTCTATATTTATGTTGACTGTGTGATTCACGGGACGTGCAACAGAGGTTTGCAACTTGAGGTCAGATGAACAACAAAGATCCTGGTGTGACTGTTTGATCAGATTGCAGTAGGTAAAGGAAACTGTGAGACCATTCTTGGTGATTGACCAAAAGATCCACCAACAGGTTATATGTAGGCTAGTAAATGAGGAACACATGTTCTAGAAGGCACATCAATGGCGGGATTGATTCATGAGTTGCAGTTCATCAACCAAGAGGACCAAATCTCAAGAGATATGATTGGATTTTGCTCAGATCGAGGTCAAAGAAGAAACCCTAACCGCCCAAAATTTGAATTGGCTTTTGGTAGGAAAACTAGTTTATAAATATGCAAGCCAAAATCAATGAAGCTTGTCACTGGATGAGAGGGCATTGTTGCTGAAGAAGTGAAATTAGTCAAGTGATCACAAAGAAGAAGAAGAAGAGACTGAGTGCGAGGAAGAACATGGTTGAAGTGTTCAATCGACAACAAAGAGAGAACTGACAGTCAACCATTGAGTTTGACAGAGGAGAAAAATGATAGTGATAGAATTGGCAAAGAAGAATAGTAGAAGACTACAAAGAAGGAAAACAAAGAACCAACAGAGGATAGTATCGATAAAGAGGAGTAGTGTAGCAGTGAGAGCCGACAGAGAGAAGAACTAACAAAGAGTGAACCGACAAAGAGAGAATCGACAAAGAAGAGTAAGGGAGTAAACCGGTGAAGGTGCAACAAAGAGTAAGATTGCAATAGGAAATAAGATTGCAGCCATGAGAGGGTGAGCAAAGAATCAAAAAAGTATTGGAGAGAGGAGAACCCGTAGAGAGATTTGCAAAAGAGTTACAAAATTCATTTGTAACAAGACTATTACTTTTGTAATTGAATATGTTCATTGAAGATCACCGAGTTGGAGCTCGGTGCAGGGGTTGTAGCTCCTTGGTTTGGTTCCCTAAATCAGGGGTTGGTGCCCTAAAAATTATAATCAAAGTTTCATTGTGAGGCTGGATTGGAGCAATTGACTCTAGCAACATTTCTCACTGAGGTTTTTCCCATCCTGGGTTTTCCTCATATATGTTGGTGTTATGTGATGTCCCTTTCATGTGTGATTGCATTTGTGTTAGTCTCCCCTCTAACCTGTAAGTTATATTTTTGTTAGATCTGATAGCTGACATACACAGATAGGATAGTCAAAGGGAAAAAGTTTGGAAACCATTGATTCACCCCCCTCTCAGTGGGACATTGTGTCTAATAATTGGTATCAGAGCCTAGGTTCTTGGTTAGACAAACTTTCTCTAGCTTGGGTAGATTCTGGCTTAAGGATACAATGGTTTGTTTAGTGTCAGTCCCAACTCTAGTATTTGATGGTTCAAACTACTCTATTTGGAGTTGTAGAATGGAAGTCTACCTATCCTACTTAGGGTTTGATGTGTGGATGTCTATTGTAAATGGCTGCCCTATTAAAGTCAGTTCTCCCACTGATTCTGATGTAGAAAGAAGAAACCAGTGCAATGAAGAAGCCATGAAGTCTATATTCAGTGGTCTCTCTAGTGATGTTTCTTCCTAGGTGGACAAGTGCATATTAGCAAAGATCTTATGGGATAGATTAAAGAAGCTCTATGGAAATGAGCCTACTACAGTAAAACCAGTTTGTGAAGACAAGATGAGAAATACAACTCATGTATATGTAGATGATGAAGGCAAATCTGTTAGCAATTGGAACAATGATGAATAGAGAACCCATCTCTTCATGGATCAAGAATTAGAAGATGAGAGGCACACATATGAGAATGATCATGCAGATCACTCCTATTGGCAAGATGTGTTTGGCAGTGATAGTGAAGGTGAAGAAGAAGAGGAAGAAAAAGTTGATCTTGAAGGAGAATTTGTAAATGCACTTGAAGAACTCAATAGAGTAAGAAATGAATACAAGTTATTCAAGAATGTTGTTGTTGTGGAGTAGAACTGACTAGTCAAATGCCTTGAAGAATGTAAGAGATGCATCTTAGAGTTTAAGAATCAACAAGAAGACAAAAAGGAGTGCAGGTGTAAAGATCTAGCATCTCAGCTACAAGCAAAAGATAAAGAACATCAGAAGCTGCTTGAAGAAATGGAGATTCTCTGAAATGACCTTGAGAAATATCACGATGAGCTCAAGGTGAGAATATGATATGATGACAATAGTGATGCCTTTTACAAAATATTGAAAAATAAATAGCACGCCAAGGAAACTGAAGGATTAGGAAGTGGTGTTGATGAATTCTCCACTAGCAGGAATGTCCCCCACAATGACATTCTGTTTGTCTCCTCAAATGGAGGGAACAAGGGAAAACCGTTCAAAGTTAGAGATGCTCCCCAAAAGAAGGTTGATCTAATTTCAACTGGTGAATAATTGAAGACAAGGATGAATACCTATGCTGCAAGGAGGAATAATGCAGACCCCAAAGGAAAAGGGAAGATGGGAGAAGACAGCTTCACTAGAAGCAAGAACATGAGAAGACAACAAAGAAGACCTTCTACCGGTAGAGGACAAGGAAATGCTATCGCCATTAGGATAGAGCATGTGTGGGAAAAGAAGAGATCAGATGGAAGAGTTGCAAAGGATGGTCAATCTAGGATCCATCCCCGGAGAAGGAGATACTAGACCGGTAAGATATCCCCATGCACTGCAGAATATGTTTGTAAGTTATATACCTTCCTTCTCCGGTTACTACTTTGCATGTAATATTTTTGGCCATAGGGAAAAATAATGTAAAAAGAGATCTAGAAGGAACAGTCTAGGATCTCATAGAAATCATACATATGAGAAAAATGTATCAAGGAGTAGAAGCATGCATATCCCCTCTCCCGGTTATGCAAATAGTGTTTTTTATAACTATAATAGATTTGGCAATAGAAGTTATGAAAGCAGGGAGAATAACTCACAACTCTATAGAAACCAGTGGAACAATCATGCTCAGTATAGTGGCAGTTATAGAAGATATGAGCAGCAAAGACCTGCATGGAACCAAAGGAGAAATATCCCTGCAGGATTAAGAGGTCCACCGGTTTCGGTTGCTGGTCACAACAACATGACCAAAATAAGATGGTCTAACCAGTATGTTAGAAGGTTCCCCAATCATGAGGCTGGGATGGATGCTAGGTTCTAGTATAGCACTACTTCTGGTTATGTGGAAGAATCTAAAAATGCAAGGACCCATTAGCAGAAGAAGGTAAGACCTGTTCCCAAGATTAAAAATGAGAAGAAGAATGCGACCAAACAGGTATGGAGGGAGAAGCAAGAAGATGCAACTATGGACCGACACTGTGCATTCAATGCATAGGTGATATCTCCTAAGGATTTAAGGAGATGCAAGACCTTAGGGGGACTAGTACACTAACCTTATCATTCACCCCCTCAGTGAAGAAGGATACTTGGAAGAACAAGTTGTTGCCGGCATGAAAGAAGGAAATGAGAAGATAAGTGTGTGTAGTGGCTACCTTGGCTACGCACCTGCAGATGAAAGATGGCTCACTACTACATGTGTCAATGGATGACAAATTAACAATTGGTATCAAATGCAATGTGACACAAAATGTCAGGAGGAGTTACAGGAAGGTGCTCTGGTAGTGATGATGGACTGGTATAAGAAACTAGTATGTGCAAGATGTTACTGACATGAATGCTAATGGGTACTTGCAGGTTATGTTAGACAATGAGGTTTGAGATCATTTCATTAGCCCCGATAGCATGAAATGAGGAGTTTATGTCTCAGGTGGTGCTGATGAAGACCTAAATGACATATGTTGGCCTGATTGTTGATCATGAAGGCTTGCATGTGTTGGGTAACCGTTTTGATTTATGGCATGGTGATGATATTATATGGCATTGTGTACATCCAGGATCATGTCATAGGTTGTGGTATATATAATGGAGCTGATAGATCATCAAAATGATCACTTATGCACAACTCAACTGGTATAAGGTGAAGATTGGAGCTCTTATTTCAGACCTGACCAAAAATGTGGACTTGAGATGTATGAATTAGCGGGAGTTCAAGTGCTCATGATGTAGATCCTACATTATTGAACTTATGGGTGTACTGGCTACTTGAAACTATAAATGATGGAAATTGTTGTAGGAATACCCAAGAGAATTTCATGATTAAGGGTATCTTGGTATCAGACCAATTGGTAGCACTCATAGTACAATCACATTTGATTCTCAAGATCAATTGGAATCAGATGGGAGATGATGTAGTCTCATCAACATGTATGATGTACTCAGTGACACATGTGATTTCAATTGGTTTCAGTCTTGCATATGCATTATTGCTCTGGTTTGCATATACACTTGGTTGATGAAAAATTCGTGTTAGTTGATGGTTGAGCCCTCCATCTCAAATGATGTGATTTGAGAGGGTGCAAAGTATGAAGGTTATAGGAGCAGATGCATCTAGTAGAGAAAAAGGAGAGAAACCCTAATAGTTCCCTTTGCAATTGTTGTCGAAGGGGGGGAGAGATTCTATAGTATACTGGATACTACATGTGTGAGAATCCATGGATCACACAAAGGGGGAAAGAGAATAAATATTATGTCAGATACTACATGTGTTGATATCAATTCCAAAGGGGGAGATTGTTGACATTGAGTTGTCGTTGATGTCAACTAGTATAGGATGGCTATTAGTATAAGAGATGTATATGCGACACTATCATCGATCCATACCGGATGTGATGTCTTTGATGTCACCTAGTATTACAGGTCACCGGTAAGGGAGAGAATGCCATTCAACAAAATGGCCATTGGAGTCACTAGTACACAAGTTAGTGTTTGACTTGTGTTGGAGATATGGAAAGGAGACTAATATGATATAGCATCTGGTAAATGATGACATCTAGAAGAGAGCATGATGATGGTCAGTTGAATGTGCTGGAGAGGGGGAATGTTATCTAAATCACATCAACACTGGAAGAGAAGTATGTGTCGGCCACCGGTATGGTGTGTGGATGAAGAATAACATGACTACCACCAAATGAAGAGAAAACTAATAGTAAGAGTGCCCAAACCAGATCACATGTGCATGTTTGAAGATATTCTTCTCAAACAGGGAAGCCATATTGATGTAATGTAAGATGCAGATGATAAGGATCTAGTCCCACCAGTAAGTGGAACTTATCTCCTATTATGAAAAGTGTGTGTCATAGTTCTGTGAGATAAGACATAAGAGTTAAAGACATGTGCTTGAAGTCTCACACCGGATCTACCGATGAATCATGAAGATTCCTCAAGTGCATGAAATCAAAGATATGCACTGGATCGACAAAGAAGCCATAATGAGGTACCTGAACTGTTGAAGTGTGATGGGTTTGTCACTTTGACAAACTAGTTGAGATATGGTCTAGGCTGATGATGAAGAAGACAAAGCTACAACAACTGTAGATAGAGAATACAACTAGTATGTAGATGCCTTAGAAGGAAATAGTTGAAGGTTGATGACATGGTGTAATCAAGGGTGCCTACCAGTAAGTATGAGAACCGGTGAGAGAGAAAAGAGGATAAGTGATGTGCTCCTTTCTGATGAAGATGACCATGTGGTGGATTGATATGTTTGGTAACCGGCAAAAGTGCTCCACCAAAAGAGATGCCAAGTGTAACATGATGGCTGATTGGTTAGGGTATAACCTGTAGGGTTAGCGAGGTGGTAGATGAACACGATAATGGTGTTGGTTGGTGATCCTATCCAGACTGACATAGAAGACCTAGCAAAGATGGATTTTGACAAAGGGGCCACGTGGAGGTGAAGTGGCATACATGCACTAGTAGACATGTTGAGTCGATAAAGTATCAGGCGGTGAGGTAGATGGTGACATGTTGACATTTATGTCAATTGCGTGATTCACAGGACGTGAAGCAAGGGTTTGCGACTCGAGGTCAGATGGACAACAAAGATCCTGGTCAGACTATTTGACTAGATTAAGGTAGTTACAGAAAACTGTGAGACTATTCTTGGTGATCAACCAAGAGATCCATCGATAGGTTATATGCAGGTTGCTAAATGAGGAAGACGTGTTTTGGAAGAAATGCCAATGACGGGATTGATTGATGAATTATAGTTCATCAACCAAGGGGATCAGATCTCAAGAGATCTGATTGGATTTTACTTAGCTCGAGCTCAAAGAAGAAACCCTAACCGCCCAAATGTTGAATTGGCTTTTGACAGGAAAACCAATTTATAAATATGCAAGCCAAAATCGATGAGTCTTGTTGCTAGATGAGAGGGTATTACTGTTGAAGAAGTGAAATCAATCAAGTTCTCACCAAGAAGAAGAAGAAAAGAATAATTGTGAGGAAGAATAGGGTTGAAGTGTTCAACCGACAACAAAGAGAGAACCGACAGTCAACCATTGAGTCTGAAAAAGGAGAAAACTTACAGTGATAGAACCGACAAAGAAGAATAACATAAGACTACAGAGAAGGAAAATAGAGAACTAAGAGAGGGTAGTACTGGTAGAGAGGAGTAGTGTAGCAGTGAAAATCGACAGAGAGAAGAATTGACAGAGAGTGAACCGACAAATAGAGAATCGACAAAGAAGAAGAAGAGACTGAACTAGTGAAGGTGCAACAGAGAGTAAGGTTGCATAAGGTGATAAGATTGCAGCTGTGTTAGGGTGAGAAAAGAACCGACATAGTATTGGAGAGAGGAGAACCAGTAGAGAGATTTGTAGAAGACTTACAAAATTCATTAGTAATAAGACTATTACTTTTGTAATTGAAAATGTTCATTGAAGAGCACTGAGTTGGAGCTCGATGCAGGGGTTGTAGCTCCTTGGGTTGGTGCTCTAAATCAAGGGTGGGTACTCCTTGGGTTGGTTCCCTAAACATTGTAATAAGAGTTTCATTGTGAGGTTGGATTGCAGTAGTAGACTCCAACAACATTTCCGACTGAGGTTTTTCCCATCTTGTGTTTTCCCCGTATATGCTAGTGTTATGTGATGTCCCTTTCAAGTATGATTTCTTTTGTGTTAGTATCCCCTCTAAACGGTAAGTTATCTTTCTCTTAGATTTGATAACCGGTATACACACATAGGATAGTTAAAGGGAAATTTTTTGGAAACCACTGATTCACCCCCCTCTAAGTGGCACATTGTGTCTAACAGCTAGTAGTTGGACAATCAAAGTAGGTGAATTGCTCAAAGGAAATAAAAGAAGATAAGAGAAATAAAAGATAAGATGTTAGACAACAATGATGCTTGTTTGACTTGATAAGAACATTTATCTTGGTGTGCAAGATTCTATCACTATTGTGACAAGAGATATCTTAGATGTAAATGTATTACTTTGGACCTCTAAATAAATGAATATATTAGAGATAGTGTGAGATTAACATTGTGTGATGGTAATATACATCTATGATTAATTTATAGATTATTCATTCATTTTAAAAGTTTAATCTATAAAATCAAAAAACATAGCTACGAATAGAACTCTCCACACCTTAAATATAGACCACATAAAAGGTTCAATTATTAGATACATATGTCTATATGTAACTTATTATAAAGAGGACAATAAACAAGTAAAGGAAATGACTCGAGTGGTAGTGCTAAGGTTTTGGCTTTCTTTGGTGATTGTGTTGAAGAAGGAATGATGACACAGATGACAAGGATGGAGATATTGCTTTTATTTGTTGGTTTTGTGATGGGTTCTCATTGGATGGAGAGACTTGGTCAATATTTGGGCTATGTAGGGGATTTATCACCCTTGCATTTCATTGTCCCTTCTCACCCGAATTTCTTTCTAGCTTCCATTGTGTACATTGGAATAGTATTTTTCCTCTACTTATTCCCTAGTTGAGTTAACTTATTTGTCAATTTATACTAATAGGAAATTTCATTCTAATTCATTCATTTTACAAGTTTAATCAATAAAACTAAAAACGAAAACTATTAATAAACGTAACTTCACCTTAAATATATGCCACATAGTAGGTCAAATTATTATATGCCTTTTCCTATATGTAAGAATCCTTATAAAGGGAGGGAAGAGAATAATGATAAATATTATGATCAATAACACCATAGCAACCATAACTTTAAGAAAAACTTATACAGAAAGGAATGAGGTGTTTCCATAGACATACTTTTTAGGCACTCCATGAGGTTAGTTGTGACATCTATTAAATAATTAAATAAAGAAGGTATGTTGATAATGTTTACATCACCATACCATGCAAGATGACATCAATATATTACTCCATAATGCTCAATCTTTGGGTATTAATTATAGCCATTAATTTTTGAGTCTTAGAGCAATTTATAATCGTATTTCTATTTGTATTCCCAATTGTTTTGATTAAGTAAAAACAAGTTTTTGAAAGGAACCCGTACCCTTTACATATCAGGAGAGCAAAAGAACTAGAAAGAACTATGATTGATCACTTCAAAAACAAAAACAAAACCTGATCCCATCCGAACAAAAGGGATCTCAACACACATAACATGAAGAACCAGAAAAAGACAGCGAAAGGAAAGCAAAAAGATAATACAAAGACTAAGACCAAGACCGAGACCGAGTCAACTAGATTTTTTTCATGATATCTTCAGCATGGACCACCATATGCTTCATGTTATCCATAGAGGTATTTAAATCATCCATCTTACGACCTTTGATGTCGCCCTTATTCTTGGTATTGGCTCTAGTCCTCTTCTCGTGACCTTTTTTGTCCAGCTGATCATTGTCACCTTCTTTCTCTTTGATGTTATCAAATTTGTTAATCAAAATGTTCATGTTGTCCACCGAGGCTTTGAGAACCTGGAAGTTCTGTTCAGCTATCTTCTTTATAGTGAGTTCCATCCTGTCAATTCTGTTGCCCAGATTGTTCATAGCAATTTCCATCCCTTTCACCTCCTTATTTTCTTCCATCTCCTTAACCTTATTTTTAGTTGCAATAATTTTACTCACCATGCTTTCAATGGCTTCAACATTATTAATTGCCACCACCAACTCTTCGACATTATTTGTATTCCCAATTGTTAGAGAAACACAACTGTACACATGATTTATGCAGTTTGGATTATTTTGGATTTTCAACTCTACAATTAAAAATTTAATTTAAAAATATTATAATATTCCTAATCAAATTTTGGTTTAGAAAAAATAAATCAGATATTAAATAGTAAAAATAATAATAATAATTTTACCCCTCTATAATTAAGACATACATAATAATATTCCTTCAAAAGAATAAAATATGAAATATTAAAACAAACATAATAATTTCACTCCTCCATTTGCCATATTATTGAACTCTCTTGATGAACGACAAGGCTTTTAAGTATATATTTATTTTCTCTAAACATTCAATCTCATAGGTCTATGTTTTTCCCTATGCAAACCATCAACAAATTACTTCTCTGTATATAGTAGGTCTAAAGAATCTTTCTCTATATACTTACTTGGTACTTGGACTAGTATGTATAATTTTTGGGCATTAATGTCATTCTGAGCAGTAGTATAAAGTTTCAAAATAGTCTAAGATCATTGCAATTGTAAATTGGAGAATTGGGGGCTTAGCAAACCCACCACGTGGAAGGGAGGATTTACTAAGCTCAATTTTCGCTTAAGGGAGACTTTACATTCAAAAGAGGGGGGTGAATCTACTAGATCCAATCCTAAATGATATGAGGACTGAATACTAAGTAGATTGGAATGTAATTGGCCCTCTTTTGTAAGTTGATTAATTGAATTAAGACTAAGTACTGGAAATGAAGACAAAGTATGAGAAAACAACGAGCTATAGATTCGAGATTCAGTCCTACACCTGGATTTGAGAAGTTTTAAATGTTTTGGAGCTTCTCTGTGAAATCTACCAAAAGTTGCAGGGACCGTGGGTCTGGACTAGGTCGCCCTCCATTTGGTCCAATGAACTTTCCATGTGTCGAAAAGGGTTTTTGTCTATGCAAATAAAGCTCAATTACAAAAGTACCGTTGTGCACCTGCTTTCTGCACACAAAAGGAAAGGGAAATGTGTTGGGGATAGGGGTTTGCCTTTAAGTCAAACCCCAGTTTTGGAATTAACCAAGTGATTAAAATAATGTAATTGAAATGATTGGAATTAAAAATCCTCCTCTTTGAGGGGATGTTGAATTTCATGAAAATGAAATGCTTATACTTCCTTGTGAAGTTTTTCTTGCCTCCACATGGAAAATGACTCCAAAATGACTTCTAACCACTTACAAACATGAAAAATGGTATTGAAGATTATTACACACAAAATGAATCAACTAGACCAAAATATGAACATTTAGCAACTTTACCCATGAACACCTTGGTGCCTTGCACCAAGAATGCCCAAATGACTATTGTTCCAAGTTCACATTCACTTGTGGCACCGAAGAAGGTATTGCCACACATTGTTTAGCATGATGTCTTTGTTGTGCTCAAATCATTTGCACATTTGAAGGTGCCTATTGTAATACTTGATGTTACAATTACACATTATTGTTTGTTCATTGTGTAGCCATGATAAATGGTCCTATTGACAAATTTTGGGTTGTTTGTGCATAATTTGTCATGTATGCCAAACTTGATTATACATAAGTATCCTACTGTGTCATTGGATGTTTGAATATAGGGAATATGTGGCATCACCATAGTGAAATGTTCTCGCATCTCTGATTGTGAATCAACTTAAGGAACCTTAGATGTCTTTTGTTGTGCTACATTTGTCAATGTTTTTGGTATCACCATTTGGTCTTACGCAAATGGCATTGTATTAAACAATGGATTATTGACCACTTCAAACAATGCCTTTGGAGGAATTTTCACACTTACATTCTTAGATGCATGTGTCTCAAGTAGTGTAGTTGGAGCCTCTTGTTGCAAACTAACTTCATTTTGACGAGGCTCAATATTAATGAGATTGTTTGTCTCATGTTGAACTTGAACATTACTTTGAGCATTTGACGTCGCAAAATTCCATTGAATCATACTTAAATATTTAATGGGAAACATTTGAAACATCTTGCTCATGAATTTATCCATTTTTTTGGTTATTTTGGGATTGTTGATAACCATATCAAATTTGTGTGTGTTTGGATCAAAAGATGAATCTAGTTGATCATTTGGGTCAATTTCTTGTTGAAGGTCCTCAATTGATCCAAAGCCTTGTAAAATATTTTGTCCTCCACATGATGTTGGTGGTCATTGGTTCAATTGATTATTGTGAAATGGTGCAATCCTTGAGGGTGTTGGTGGTACACTTCCACACCCTGGTTTCATTGGCACAAATATGGGTTTATAGTATGGTGGCGATCATAGTTGTACCATCTCATATTGTGGTATTGTGTTGCTTGGAGGACCCACATTAAAATCAGGTGGTTGGGTATGATATTGTTGAATTTTTGTGTTTTGTATATCATCCATTGGAAAAGACATGGCTTGATATGTAGGCTCTTGTGATTTTTTGGACTTGGACCTTGTTTCAACAAATATGTCACTATGCAATGTTTTTTGGGATTTTTGGATTCAAGAATGCAATGAAATGCAACTAAAAGGATTGCAAATGCAACTTAAAAGAATAATAATGCAACTTATGTTTTTTGTTGTATTTGAACTTCTTAGAATGATTATGAAATGAAACTTAAGTTCAAACTTAGGGAGTGAAAATGCAATCTATATTTTTATTATTTTTGAAGATTTGGTAAACTCTTGAAATGCAAGTCTAAAGAGATACCCTAGGAAATTGAAATGGAATCAAGACCTTAAAAAGACAAACAATAAAGGACAAATTGATAAAGTCTCACCTATGGCTTGGATGCTAAGTTAGGTTTGACAAAAAAATGTTGTTGACAAAAGGACAAGGGTTGGACTAAGGTCAAGACCCCCTTAACAATAAATTTGGATATGATCTAAAGATTTAGATTTTTTAAGTTTGGCAAAGCTAATTTGAGATTAAAATGAAAATTGGCAATGATAATGACAAGAACGTAGGATATGATATGGATATGAAAGGATAACTCAACCCAAGACAAAACTAAGGTTCAGGACAAAGCTAATGCAATAAGGTTATGAGAAGACTAATGATTTGGAATATGAAAATGCACCCTAATCCAAGACCTAAGTTTGAGAAAATGACCTATCAATACAAAGAAATTGAATGATTAAAACCTAGTAAAATGACTTAACCTAGATGCCAAAGGGAATAATGATAATGCAAATGAAATATTATGAAGGCAATGGATAGGTCTTAAGACCTAAGTTTGGACCATGCAAAAACCTATCCTATAATGACATGGATTTTGAAAACAAGGATTCCAATTGTTTGATAAGCCATTCTATTGAAATATCTTCAACTTTGGATGATAACTCTGATTAATTTTGAGACAAATTTTGACCCTTGAAGTTTTTTGTTTGCAATTTTGTGACCAAGGTTGTTATGTATTTCTTTAATGTGATATTTTCCTTGAAATGATGTTTTTAATTTTGTTAAAAAACTCAAAAGACATAATGGCTATTTGACTTGTTGCATGAAATGAATGCACATCCAATTACAATCCTAAGGTTTGGCAGGGACAATAGTATTTGGATTTCCACTGCAGATAAATTCGAGCTGCACTTATTTAAAATGCTTAGCCTAGAAGTTTGGTGATGCTGGCTCCCCTACCATGACACTCACTTCTTGGGTACACCAATCTTCGAATTCCCAAAGATTCAAAGATCTAGGGAAATTTTCTATCTCAATTCTGAATTTCAAGATTGTGGGATGGCTTCAAAGGTCCAACCTCTCGCACAAACAAATAGAGGGATTTTGGCAACTAAAACAATTTGGCTCCTAGTAAGGGCAATCATTCAGGTGGCCATATGTGTGGAATTTTGCTCAATTAAGAGGCCTCCTAGTCCTTGTAGGTTTTTACTTAGCACACGAATATTGTAGTGCCCCTCCTTGATCCATCTTTTATTTTGCGCTTTGATAGATTATATTGCTATAGCATAGACTACATTGAGATGATTTTGATAGATGTTATGGATTTATTTATGCTTATGATGCTTCACTGTTGATGACATACATGTTATATTTGCACTTGATATTATAATTTCATGAGGATGATGATGATATTCATAGATTGTTATGATGACAGACTCTTATTTGATGATCTTTATGTGCTCATTTCATATGCATGGATTATATTTATGGTGATTTGATGGTATCTTATGGTGTAATAGCCCTATTGTATGATTATTTCTATGCGATGTTTGATGTTATTGTGTGTGACTATCTTCATGAGTAGAGACAATGTTATATCACTCATTGTGAGCATGATATGTTGTCATGATTTTGTATCACTTGTCTGTAACTTATCATGATGTATATGTATCGTATATATTATTTTTAATGTTTGATAAGATAAAAACATATCAAGACCAAAGAGATGAGGACAACAACTTATAAGAAACTTAAGCACAGTAAAGTAATTTACGTCATAAGATTTAGGGAGGGATTGAAGAAAATCATGATCCCACAAGTTGGGGTGATGATTTCCAATGCGCCGTGTGATGCCTTCTTCATCAGTGGTAGTAAGTGCCATATTGATTGGCATTCAGGCTACTCTGCGGCGTGATGGGTAGAGTTTGGTAAGACTAGGCTTATCATCATGGTGAATGGAAGAAGGCTTATGAAGTGGTAGCTTTTGTCCAATGAGAGTGGTACCTTGTTATGGTGAAGCTTGTAGTTTCTTGTCTGAAAAAGCAAGATGACTCATTTATGAAGTTTCTTGTCACCTTTCACAACTATCTGTCAAAGTAAAGCTCCACAATGATTGTACCCAATTTTTTTTAGGAAACTGATAATTGTTTCATTTTTTGTTTAAAGAAATTGATAATCACTAAATTGGTTTTATCTCCACAAAATGATTGTAGTCAATTTTTTAGGAAATGATAATCACATTAGATAATTGTTTCATTTTTAAAAAAAGAAATTGATAATCACTAAATTGGTTTTATCTCCACAAAATGATTGACAAAATGATTGTAGCCAATTTTTTAGAAAACTGATAATCACATTAGATAATTGTTTCATATTTTGTATCATGTTTTGAAAGATGTAAATAGGTTGTTTTAAAGTTTTTCTCTTATTATAAGTTGGTAGAATGTCACTACATGTGAATTTGATAGATAAGATAAAATGTTCGTGACCACTTTGATATCTAAATAAAATTAACAAAATGTTTGATGTTACCTAAATGGCTTATGAAATGCAACCCTTACATTTTTTTATAACATATTATTTTGTAAAATAAATTCTAAAACAAAAGTCAATTTAATATATAGATAGATACACCTATTGGGTTCGTGTAGGATCATGGGGGGCCAAAAAGTGGCGATGTGAAAAAAATAGCCTTCTCCACTCACCTAAAAATGTGAAAATCTGTGTTGACTTTTTGCTTGGCCTAGGTGTCAGTACACCTTGGCATGGTAAACACCTAAGCAAATCGGATATCCAATTTTTATAGGTAATTTTAAATTAAAAAAATAAATTATATAGTCTATAATGTAATATAATAATACCTAGCTGATTACCTTCTGTATACCGATCTGTTCACTATCACTGTTTAGCCGGTTGACCTCTTCTGTGTTGGTCTACTCATTGCTTGTCGGTTGGCCTCCTGTGTGCTAGTCTACTCACTATTTGCCCTGTCCACACTCTGCCTAGTCGGTTATCATCTGTATATTGATCTACTTACTATTGATAGACTATGTAGACTTGAAACATGATGTTACCAATAATGACAACCATATCATTCACCGGTTTACCAATCATACAAAATGCACCAAAATGCCAACAAACTCCCCCTTTGGTATTGGTGGCAAACATTACAAAAAAATGACATTACAAAAATGTGCCAGTGGCAAACACTACAAGAATGTTCACAATGTACAAATCTCCAAAACTCCCCCTTTTGCCATCAATGACAAAGACTATACAAAATAATTTGTCAAAGTAGAGCAAACATCTCTTTGAAGTTTTCTTGAGCTACTTTCAAAGAGGATTCCCATGAAAATTTTACTTGTTTCATGGTGGTGAAGTGGCCATGCAAAACTGCAATAAAAGCCTCCATATCATTGACTGTCTTGTACTTAGGTTCACTTATGAGGCATTCTTCTTCTTTAATATTCATTAGCATTAAATCAATAATTGGTGTAAGTTAGCACTGTAGCTCTAACAAAATAAGACCTCATTTGTCTTCTTCTTCTTTCAACTTTTTGATTTTGTGATTAAGTTGTTTGATCTTACCACTAAAAATTGATGCTGAACTGGTAAGAGGATCAAAAGAACTTATCATATCTTGAATTTCTTTTTGAATCTGATTTCTTTTGTCTTTTAGATCTCTAATTAGATTGGTAAAACTTGAATATTTGACTAGTAATTGACCAACTTCCTACATTATATTTTTGAATTCTTCTATTCAAGTGGAGAGGGCAACTTTTCCAACTGATATTTGCTCCATTAAATTTTCTCCTCTTTGATTCATATTGTCTTTCTGCAACCTTCTCCAGATCGGTTGCCTCTGAACCGATTGTTGTTACAAGAGTACTCAGCTGATCAATGTTGGGTGTAGTATCATCAACAACAATGTCAGGAATTAGGTTAGAGAGAATTGTTTTGGCAAAATTGAGAATTCTTGCCTTCTTTTTCTTTGCTCTTAATTTAGCATTTTCAACTTGAATTCTTAGTTTTTCTGAGACTTTCATCAATTGCTTGGGAGTCATTTTCTTTATATCAATGACCGATTCTCCCTCTTCTTCCTCCTCTATTTCATCTTCCTTTTTTGCAGTCTCAACTTTTGAACTAGCCGCGGTGATGATTTTTACCACCTTCTTGTCACTTTCTCTTTCTAAGTCTAACTTCCTCTTTGGCGGAGGAGTATCCATCACTACACTCTTATTTTCTACTTTCTTCTCTTCCTCTTTGTCATCTTTTGAGAAAATAGGATTTGGTATCAATGAAGTTCTGTGAGGTATATCCTCATAAGGAATGTCTTCAATTGTTACTTCATCTTGATCGGGAAGCTTAGTTTGATAAGCTTCCTTCACTAGTGTAGTGTGAATCAGCTGCTCGACATTCTTTGTCAGATTGGGAATGTCTGACACAACATTTCCTATGATGTCCTCAACTAAGAAAACATCAAAATCTTCAGTGGAGTCTTTTTATTTACCTTTTCTTTTGTCAAGGATAGTTGCACCTTGATCCTATTTTTTTTCCTTAGCTATTTCTTCTTCAGCTTCCTTTTGCTAATTCATGATTTTCTTCCAGAGGGCAACACCTTCTTTGTGCACTATTTCAACTTCACCTGCTACCACTCACCCAGTTCTATTTCTTATTTTGAAGTGTTGAATGCATGCTTCAGCCACTAGTGAAGCTTGATCAAGGTCTAAGTCATGTTGCACGTCCATGAGTGCTTTTATCCTGTGTTCTTTTTCAATAGCCAGAGCTGTTTTCCATCTCCCTTCAATTTGAACTTGGAAATCTGATGGGATTATTCCATATAGTTCACTGGGAGTCCTACAAAACTTGTGCAAGTTCCACATCAGGGCTTCTTCAATTTTCCTTTTGTCTTCTTCATTATCGAGGGAATATGTTTTCCCAACACCAGACAAACCTCCAAATTCTTTGATCCCATGGACCAATTCATCAACTATTGGGGCTTTGTTCCTTCCACTTCTTCTAACCTCCTTAATTTCCACATCTGATTGGGTTTCAGAGATATCACCCTCTTTTTCATCCTTTTAAAACTTTGTATCAAGTCCTCCTTCACTCTTCTTCTTTCTGGTTTAAGTCACTCCTACCGGTCTATCTTTACTTGGGGAAGATACAAGAGTACCTAAATCTTTTTCTTTTGTATATGTTGCAATCTTGGTTGCTATAGTCCCCTTTGGTTTTGTCTTTGGCACTTTCTTCTTTTCACCTATTAATTCTTCATCTTTATTAGGGTTGACCCCTAATTGTTCACTAGCACTGGTGGAGGTAGTGGCACTCGATGCTTCACCTCCATACTTTTTGTCAAGAGTGTCAATCATTCTTCTTACTTTTCTTTTCATGATTGGCACCTAAAGTCCTGTTTTATTTTGGAGCTTGCCTCCTCACAGGTTCCAAATCTCTTTGCCTTTGGGTCCATCGATTTGGACAACAACATGTTGACATGTATTTTAACAATGTCTGTTGCAACCTCAAAGCCCATAGGTGGAACCCAAAAGGTTCTAGGTTGAACGACTTGTAAAATACAACAATCTGTGTCTACAAGAAAACAAATGTTGTCTTTGTTTTTCTGCACTATACCGGTTGGGATTCTTTCCCTCTTGTGCATCCTAATTTGAAATTTCTTAAAGTATCCCCACATTGTTTCACCAAACCTATCTCCCAGATCCTGAATCATTTCACCTATCTGAACCATGATAGGTTTTTCTTTAGACCATACTACATTATCTAGGTTACCGAGGAAAATGTTTTTTACATAGAAAAATATACATACCAATAGTGAGTCATATTTGGAAGATTTCTTCTTGTCCTTCTTGATTATCTCCATGTTCACCATAAATTGGCTTCTGATGATCTCACAAATGCCATAGGTTGCATCCTCCTTGATAATTCGATAGGCAACATGTATATCTCCGCTTGGTACACTATTCATCTGACTTCATTGATATACTCTATAACCCAGCACTGCAGAGCCAATCTTACTTCAACATCCTCAATATGGGTGATTGTCATTGCTCTACTGTCACATCGAGATTTGGTTAACCAGATGACTTCAGATGATGAAATTGTTCTTAGGGTCAATGCTTCACTAGCTATAGTAAACCTTGTAACTCTTCGAATCACATCTTTTGTGATCTTAATCGATGCTTGAGTTTCTAGCCACAAAAATTGATCATGAACTCTGGTTAGTAAATACCTAACCCATTTGGCATGAAAATGATCAGAAAAATCGACAACATTAGACAAACCCTTGGTCGTCAGAGGTATATATTCTTCCTTCAACTGATCATTAACACAAAACCCTTTAAATTCATTCTAAATAAATTTGTCTCCAAGTTCTTCGAGTTTGCAGTGAATGTAGGAGCGAATGTCTTCAACCAATAATACACCAGAGGAAATAGATGATAAGGCACCAGTCATGTCGATCTCACCGACTTTCATTAGATGCAGCTTGAACTCGGGTTGGGGTTCTTTGATAGCTTCAACCAACACATGAGTCGATATCGACGCTGCCATGATGACCTTCAAACAAAATTTTCTCAAACAGGGTTTGAATACCTTTTTATCAGAAATACCAACCACCACTATCACTCTACTTAAATGTTTTGCACAAATATTACTAGCAAGATTTCAATCACCTTTGATCGCACAAGAGCTCGAGAAATTTCACAAGAAATCAGTGTAAATGAAAATGTGTTGACATGTCCTTTTTTTTATCCATTGAGATTTATCAGCATAATGATACAACGGTTAGTTTTAAAAACTTAAAACTTAAAGTACACCGATTTGCTTTTTACCGGTTGTTTGTTACCGACACTGGTACACAAACAACTAAATCAGAAGACATTCTTCAACCAAGAAATTTTAGACTAGATTTTATGCATCTCAACTATGCAGATAGTCATAACCTTATATTTGTAAAGGGGATACAAAAATAATCTTACCATATGTGCCCCCCCCAAGTATTGATATTCCTAGTTTGAAGAGGAACTGTCATCACCGGTGGATGATGACTTAATTTATGGAGAAATTTATCCTTATTTGCTTTCTTCTCTCTTAATCCATGTCTTTTTCATTTCATTCTTCATCTCTTCAATTGTCTTCTTTCCTTTCAATTCATTTTTCCCTTTCTTCTTGCTAAATTGATTCTTTTCATCAAACCGGTTATAGGATCGGTTCCTGCACTCTCTGGCTAAGTGACCGATCTTATGGCAATTGAAATATGCCATACCACTTGTCGTCCATGGTCTTGCATTATTTCTTTGCCCCAATCTCACTCTGCAATTTGCTGCAACATGACCAAAAATACCACAAGTGGAACAAGTGACATTGAACTGATTATTCCTTTTATTAGGACTAACCGGTTTGAATGGTGAACTTGATACATTCTTCAAATTTGTGTCCAAGCTTATTGCATCTAAATAAATGTCCATTAAATATTTTTTCTATTTGACATTCTACTAGATTGAGATCTACACTCATAAGCATTGTGGCCATACTTATGACAATTATGGTAGTAACCATCAAAGGTGAAAATCTTCTTTCGACTAACAGGTTTATTTCTACAGTCATTAGTCTTATGACCCAGTTTACCACAATGATTTTAAGAGGATTTAGAAAACTTCATACCTTTCACTTCTAAATGGTTCCTTTTATCATCCTTCATCTTTTTGGATTTAGATGATTCTCCAGTTTCCATAGGATCTGTACCGAAGTAACCAAGATCGGTTGTTTCCTTTGTTTTTCTCTAAGCCTTCAACTGATTATCTATCTTCTTAGAGATTTCATTGAATTTCCTTAGCTTCTCATTTCTCTCATTTTCATCTTTCAACTCACTCTTGAGTTGTTCAATCTCTTTCATCATCTTCTCCTTTTTCTCTGTGTTGTCATGCAAATGCTTATTTATGTATTCATTCTCCTGAGTGAGAGTTCAAATTTCCTCATCTTTCTCAATCATGATTGCATCATTTTCTCTTAGGGCATCTTCAGCAAGCCTCCTGGCTCTTTCATCTTTTGACAGGGCTTCTTCTACCTCTCTATTTCCTTCATCATACTTATGCTAGCTTCTAGTAACTCAACCATCCTCAAGGCCTGGCTTTCATGTTCTCTTTTGAGATGTGTGATTTCTTCAGTCAACTTCTTATTCTTTTCCATGAGTTCTGAGACTACTTCTTCTGCTTCCTCAGATCCACTTTGTTCAAAGAGTTGATCTGTAATATCATGACTCTCAATTAGCTGTTGAGCTAGTTCTTTTCGTTTTGCAAGAGATTTTCTCAATCTCTCTTTCAACTAAGCAATAATTTCATTTGCTTCATCAATCTGCTTCTCTTCCATGATCTTTATCCTCAAGCTGTCAAGCTTCACTTCAGAGGATTAGAGCTTTGATACCAATTGTTAGTCCTTACTGGTACTGAGAGGGGAGGGGTGAATCAACACTTTACTAGTTTTACTCAATCAAAACTTTTAACTTAAGTTTGCACTAACTTAACATTCATCAATATAAATAATTATTGTAGAAGAATATGCATGCATGAAAAGATACATAGTGACACCAAGATTTATCTCGTGGAAACCCAAATGGGAGAAAACCACGGTGTGAATAGGAACTCACAAAATTTATATACTTCTGGAGTACGGCTGGTAAGGAGCCAATCCTATTAGGAGATTACAAAGACACTATTAAGTGCCACCCGGTTAAGTGATTTTGATTGAGGCCTTTCAGTGCCTTTACCCTGTTAAGGGTTGCCTTGTTAAAGGTCTTAGGATCATCAATTAAGATGACATCTGGTTAAGGGATTTTTACAATAAGACCTGTTAAAGTCCACCCTTTAAAGGGATTTTAGTTGCAGTGATTAGAAAGCAACAAAAAGATGATCTGTTGGAGTGACTACTGATAGCTTGATTAGATCATATTGAAAATCATACTATATCTGCATTGGTTGTGTCTTCCATGTACAACATGGGTTTCCTGAATATACCTTCAGCTCTACACTCTACCGATTAACTAATCCTCGACTCTACACTCTGCCAGTCATATGTCACTTGGCTCTGCACCCTATTCTACTCTCCCTATGTTCACTTTCAGATATTAATTTACACATGAACAACAACCTCATCAAAATGAGTTATGTAAATTTATTACCCTTTGGATCTGTCACCAACTTTCCCTTCAAAACATGAAATTGAAAATTTTGTTACCGCGTCATAAGTCACTCTCCAGAAATCATTCCAAGAATCTCTGTCAAAACTGTTGTTCATGGCGATAAGTCCGCCAGTTGACTGGAGAAGATTGCCAGTTTAACTGGATGTTACCAAGTTTGTCGATGTACCGATCAAAATCTACCTAGCCGATTACCTTCTGTATACGGATCTGTTCATTGTCATTGTTTAGCCAGTTGACCTCTTCTGTGTCGGTCTACTCACTGCTTGCCAGTTGGTCCCCTGTGTACCGGTCTACTCACCGTTTGCCCTGTCTACACTCTTCTTAGCCGGTTATCATCTGTATACTGGTCTACTTACTACTGATAGACTATGTAGACTTGAAAGATAATGTTACCAACAATGACAACCATATCATTCATCAGTTTACCGACATACAAAATGCATGAAAAATGCCAACAATGTTTACTTATGCTGGGTTGGTCTGACATTTGCACTAAGATTGAATAGGAAGTTGTTTGTCTTCGAAGACTCAACCTCACATTTAGCAAGGTCCCACACTTGGGAGGTTGTTTCCATGTTTCACAAGTTTAGTGATCAAGTCTGGTCACTAAGGGTGTAAAATTTTGTGACAATAGTACCCAAGTATCTTACACAAGGAATTTAACATTCCTTTATTCCTTTCCTTTCCCATGTCTTTGTAGTGTAGGACAAGGATTACCTGTGGTTATTTCACAAGATAATTATATACATAATTATGTCATAGTATAATGAAATCATTAAAAAAAATTAAAATGCATATTTTGTAATGGTGAAAATGGTCAAAATATTGTGATAGTAACTATATATTTAAACCCTACATGAAATCATATCATTGATGCAAATTTGACAAAATAGGTTTTACTAGGACACTGTTACATCCCTCTTTTCAGTCATCCCAAAGTACAATCCTCCTCTCAAGCTCTCACATGGTGCCACTTGGAGACATCTTTTGGCTTGAGAAATCATCCTAGCCATTGATCTTCTCTCCTCTCATCCTCATCATTAATTCCTTCTCCCCTCTCCTCATATGCCAAACACTTATCCATTTTCACATATCATACATTCAAATCCATTTAGCAGGGTATGTGCACAAAGATGGTGGTTAGAAAAGTGGACACCACCCAAAAAAAACATGGAAAAACAAGCAGCGCATACGCAGTTTTAAAATTTGAAATTCCCGCGTATGTGCTTAGGTTTGTTCTTCCCGAGCCTAGAGAAGATAGAGTGTACGCGCCGCTTTTAGGAAAATGAGTGCGTATGCACTACACCTAGGAAAATGAGCACGTATGTGCTGCTCATAGGAAAATGAGCACATACACGCTAATAATCCAAATATAATCGTGTACGCGGTGCCAGGTAAAAAAAGTTTAAAAAAAAAACTAGGTCTCATTTACCTGTGAATAGCGCATTTTTTACTTCATTTTTTACCCATTTCTTCTCCTAAACCGTGAACGGGGTACTAGATTTGTCCTCCAAGCTATGGATCAAGGTTAGTTTTTGTTTATTTTTGTATTTTTTTCTTGTTTGTTCAATTTGTTTTACATTTTGAATTTAATTTCATTAATTTTGATTAGGTTTTTTCATTTTTTGTTTCAAAAACTAGATTCTTCTAATCTAGAACAAGAACAACCAAATGTACCTGCTGAAAACCCACAAGAAGAACCAAATGCACCTCCTGAAAAAACATACGAACAACCCCCAATTCCTCCTTTTGACTGCACACTCGAAACACAGGAGCAATTAATTAATCAGTTAGGACAAAATACGTCTAAAATCAATAGACTGATTGTTAAATTGAAAACTTCTGAACTTGAGCATCATCAATCCCTCGCCACTAGCCTAGAAACATTAGTTAGTGGTGCCATAGCTGTTTCCACACAAATTACCAAATGGGGAAGCTTTAGGGATAAGTGTCATCAATTCTATGCCGATGACCTATCATATGATAGAGTAAAAAAACAAAAATATTACTAAACAACAAATATGTGCCCTTTTCATTGATCCCAAAACTGGCCAGTCATTACCTCTTAATGCAAAGAGGTTTCCCATACATTGGTGTACCAATGTGCAGATGAAGAATCTTTTTTGGCAGAGGTGTTGGATGGTCTTTGATGATCCACCTTGTAATAATTATGAGGGGCCATTATATTTTTTGAGAAAAGTATATTGTGAGTTTGTGCTCAATGTGTGCCCAAACTATTTTGACATGAGAGAGTTCCATGGTAGAGGTGGCGGCTCTGCACAAGATAGACCTGGAGCCCGTAGGCGATTACTCGCAGAGAGTCGCCGCCCCCTAGCACCCAAACCCAAGGTGCATTAGGTTGTCCCAGTAGAGCTCAAAGAGTCGATGGAGCTAAAGACTCTTCAGGTGGCCACAACATTGACTGGTGCCATCATCCATCATGGGACATCATTAGCACACCCTATTGTATTGGATGATGAGCCATTAGGTGGCGACAGAGATCCCATCCAACATATGTGTGTCAGTTGCTCGGGGATATGCTCGGGGGTAGATGATGCAGCCGGTGCAGATGGATCCTCATCTCATTTGTGCACGATTTGCGGGAGTAGATGTCAGGCCCACATGGTTGAGGATTTCACGCTAACAGATGAGTTGATGGACATGGTGTTTGCCCATGAGCCACAAACACAGTTGTGTTGATTTGAATTCATAACATTTTATTTATCAGTCACTTTAAATTTGTAATTACATAAATGAATTTTCATTTATACATCGATTTAAATTGAGATAAATAATATGCATTTCAGGATGCAGCAACGGTATCCCATACTCCTCCCCTAGTTACTGTAGCTGCAACTTTGATGCATGAGGTATACATTTTGTAACATGTTAAAATAGAATAGTACACTTCGAATTAAAAAAAATACAATATATACTACCTCTCTTTAATGCTTGGTCCAATTTCTGGTTTGTAGGTGTTGACAGGGACGCAATGTCCTAGATTGATGACATCATGCTCTCAGCGATCGATTTTGGGCTACAAGGCTATATGGTATCATATTTTGTACAACCGTTTTTATGTATTGTTTTGATTGAATATGCAAGTCATTTCATTTTAGATTTTTAAAATTATGTTTAATTTATTATCTGTACTAATATCTCATGTTAATTTTGTTTTTTTAGGGTACCCCCTCTGCATGTAGGGCTCGTCCTAAGAAAAATGATTCCTTGAAGATGCCAAAACGTAGGAAGAAGGTAATTGAACACATTTTTAGTTGTACAATTGTTTGAAAATGTTGAAATCAAGTATTAGTTGGGGTTTGTAGATTGATTAGTGTTTTTTGTCTATTTTACATGTACAACGACCATTGAGCTATGTGGATTTGTTGAATGCACCTGATTCACCTGTGGATCAAGAGAGGGTGGAGGTATGTATCTCTACTTTATTTTCTTGATTTCATGATTATATGTACGCATACATGTGAACTTGTGATATATTATAATCTTATAATTTTTTCATACTAGAAAATCCATACCTATTTCATCAATGGCAAACCCTCCTCCTTGCACTGGAGAAGCATCTCAGGATCCGGTACACCTTTGTTTGATATGTAAAATTCATTGTTTTTAACCTTCAATACTTATCATTATATTATTTGTATTTAATCTTTGAACATTTTTTGTATAGGTAATAGCAACAGTTTCTACATCGATGGTGAGCCATCCTCAGTCCATTGGAGAAGCATCTCAGGCACAGGTACGCCATTGTTCTCTATATTATATCTTTTAAGTGTTTTTGATATATTTATGTTAGTACATTGTATTAATTGTATATTTAATCTACAATTGACCCCTTCGCAGTACGACGATAACGTGGATCCATTTAAGTATGTCTTCAAGAAAACTCCTAAGAGTGACAAGGAGATGAGAGCGAAGACATTAGCTCCTAGATCAGCTGATGAGGTAATCTACATTTCAATTGCAAAGGAATTAAAGTTAAATGCATAGTTATGTTGTTAATTGTGAACTATTTTCTACAAAAGAATTCTAACTTGGCTTTTGAATTGTGGTTTTGCAGCCATCTATAGAGCCGTGTACTACATCGAAGAGGCTTGATTTTGATGATCCACCACAAGTTTAGGATCATATAGTTTTAGTTTTGGTCATAGAATGACCAATACATGTAGATATAATCTACATTTTTATTGTATATCGATTTGGACATGGCATATGCCACATTTTTGTAATACTTGTATTGACTTGGCAGACATGCCTTATATATATATAATCACGATATTCGATCCAATAAATGTGTATTGAGTTCATTATTTTGTATTCGTTGTATTTTATGGTTGTCCTTTTATAAATTTAAATGAATATTTGCATATGTAATTCACAATATGAATATAAACAACAAAAATATATGATGTAAAACATTGCAATTGTGGAATATGATTTGATAAAATTTCTAAAATGTTGAATTAAGCATACAAAACTCCTTTTATTTAGTTCATTATTGTGTATTCATTGTATTTGGTGTCTACCCTTTTATAAATTTAAATGAATATTTGCATATGTAATCAACAATATGAATATAAACAACAAAAATCGACAATATGAATATAAACAACAATATGTGTTTGGTGCGAGAGCACCCTCATGCTCGCAATGATCAAATTTTGTTCATCGTGTACACAAACTGACATTGTGAGTGCATCTGGGTGGGAAGATTTACACTAGGCATGCCCCTGTGGTTCATCCCAAAGAGCCAGAACTTCGAGAGTCATACCATACCAGTGCGATCTCTCAAGTGCCCTAAGTCCAAAAAATTATGAAAATTTGACAGACTGTTTCTTCAAATCCAGGACACATATGGTTGATCCGTTTGAACTCATGCGGTCACATGACACTCCTCTACAATGGCCTATCTTAGTTTTTGACGAATCGGAGCTATTTTCAATTGGTAGCATTTTTTTGCCTGCTGCAAAAACCGTCAGTTGCATGCAATGCAAAGTTGCTAGATTGGCTATAATTGATTCGGTTTGTCATGTGCACAAACCAACATTGTGAGCACATCCAGGTGGGTAGGTTTACGCTAGCATGCCCCTGTCATGCATCCCAAAGCATCAAAATGTCGAGAGTCATATCATACCGGTGCAATCTCTGAAGCGCCCCGAGTCCAAAAAAATGTCAAAATTTGATGGATTGTTTCTTCAAATCCAGGACACATAAGGTCGATCCATTTGAACCCGTGGGGTCGCGTGATGATCCTCTAAAATGGCTATCTCAGTTTTTGATGAGTCGGAGCCATTTTCGATTGGTAGCATTTTTTCGCTTGTTGCAAAAACTGTCAATTGCATGCAATGCAAAGTTGTCAGATTGGCTAGAATTGATTCGGTTCATCGTGTGCACAAATCGACCTCGCAAGCGCATCTAGGTGGGTAGGTTTACACTAGGCATGCCCCTGTTGTGCATCCTAAAGCATCGGAATGTTGAGAGTCATACCATACCGGTGTGATCTCTCAAGTGCCTTGAGTCCAAAAAATTGTCCAAATTTGATGGACTGTTTCTTCAAATCCAGGACACATAAGGTCAATCTGTTTGAACCCGCGAGGTCGCGTGAGGCTCCTTTATAATGGTCTATCTTAGTTTTTGACTAGTCAAAGCCATTTTTTGATTGGTAGCATTTTTTTGCCTGCTGCAAAAACCATCAATTGCATGCAATGCAAAGTTGCCAGATTGGCTAGAATTGATTTGGTTCGTCATGTGTACAAACCAACGTCGCGAGCGTGTTTGAGTGGGAAGGTTTACACTAGGCATGCCCCTGTCGTGCATCCCAAATCGTTAGAATGTTGAGAGTCATATTGTACTGGTGCGATCTCTTAAGTGCCATGAGTCCAAAAAAATTTCAAAATTTGACGGATTGTTTCTTCAAATATAGAGCACATATGGTTGATCTGTTTGAACCCATGAGGTTGCATGAGGCTCCTCTACAATGGCTTGTCTCAGTTTTTGATGAGTTGGAGCCATTTTTGATTGGTAGCATTTTTTCGCCTACTACAAAAACCGTCAGTTGCATGCTATGCAAAGTTGCCAGATTGGCTAGAATTGATTCGGTTCGTCGTGTGCACAAATCGGCATTGCGAGTGTGTCTAGGTGGGCAAGTTTACATTAGGAATTCCCCTGTCATGCATCCCAAAGCGTTGGAACGTCGAGAGTCATACCGTACTGGTGCGATCTCTCAAGTGCCTTGAGTCCAAAAAATTGTTAAAATTTGATGGACTGTTTCTTAAAATCCAGGACACATATGGTCGATCCGTTTGAACCCATGGGGTCATGTGAGGCTCATCTACAATGGACTATCTCAGTTTTTGACGAGTCGGGGCCATTTTCAATTGGTAGCATTTTTTTGCTTGCTCCAAAAACCATTAGTTGCATGCAATGCAAAGTTGCCAGATTGGCTAGAATTGATTCGGTTCGTCATGTGCACAAATTGAAATCGCGAGCACATCCAGGTGGGTAGGTTTATGCTAGGCATGCCCTGTCATGCATCCCAAAGTGCCAGAACGTCGAGAGTCATATTGTATCGGGGTGATCTCTCAAGTGTCATGAGTCTAAAAAATTGTCAAAATTTGACGGACTATTTGTTTCAATCTAGGACACATATGGTCGATCCATTTGAACCCGTGGGGTCACGTGAGGCTCCTCTACAATGTCCTCTCTAGGTTTTTGATGACTCGAAGCCATTTTTTGATTGGTAGCATTTTTTTGCCTGCTGCAAAAATCGTCAGTTGCATGCAATGCAAAGTTGCCAGATTGGCTAGAATTGATTCGGTTGGTCATGTGCACAAACCGACGTCACATTCATGTCCGGGTGGGTAGTTTTACAATAGGCATGCCCCTATCATGCATCCCAAAGCACCGGAATGTCGAGTGTCATACCCTACTGACGCAATGTAGAAGTTGCTTGACAACTTTTTTGACAACAATGATAATTTTTGCTCAAATTGTATCTAGTCTCAATCTATGACCCCTGTGACCCGATAATGACTCAAATAATTCTCCATGATTATACAAGAATCAAGAATGCTCATGATTGACTAGGGGCACATCACATATACTCAAAACATAGTCACAAAACATTGACACACAAAATAGTCACAAAACATTGTCACATATTATTCAAAAATTTGCCTCTAAATATGGTCAAATAAGCTCTTGGCTATTTGATTATAAAAAAAAATGTCTTTCAAATCATCTCATGGGATTTTATACAAAATTTGGCATTACAGTATGTGGGATTCAACTCATCGCCATTTTAATATACAAATCATCTCATGGGCTTTTATACAAAATTTAGCATTACAATACGTGTGATTCAACTCATTGCCATTTTAAGATACAAAATTTGGCATGTACATATGTACAAATCAGCTCATTGCCATTTAAATATAAAAAATTATGCCCCTAAACATGTAAAAATCAGCTCATGGGCATTTATATATACAAAAAATGAATATAGAACAATTCGTCGATGATTTATAAAAAAATCTCAAAATCATTCTACTTTGAACCATAGAATCAATCAAGTGAGCCTTCAGGATCGGCTCTAACCTGTATTATGTCAATTATTGCCTCGTGGTCAGATTATCGAACTTTCCATAAAATCTTGTTATGAGGTCTACCACGATACTTCATCAAATGAATATTTTTTGCAACAACAAGGTTAGAGAAATGAAGAATATGTCTATGTTTCAAATTCCTCAAACAACCAAACATCAGAATTCTTGATAGGGTATCTCCGAAGCCATGTTCCTGTCACGACAACAGACCGTATTGGGTACTCAATACTCTCTTTGTCAATGATTGTGGTTGTCAATTTTCTTTTAGGCTCAACACAACGATACAAATAGTAATATGTTCCTTCTTCATTGCTCTCTTCTGCAACAACTGCATACACATGACCTGCATTTTATAAAATGTTAATTAACACCAAAAATAAAGTACGATGTACAACAAAATGAACCAAAAAGAATACTTGCAAAAAACTTAACTCAAAAAATCACCTGAATCCACTAGGTCGGATACATGGTCAAATTCCACTGATGTCTCCATCTGGCTCAATTGTAGTGCTTTGGGAATTTGATATGAATCAATGGGAGCCAACGGCCTACAAGATTATTTGTCAACCCACTCTTGTGATTCACATTCTTCCCACAAACAATACATGCATGAAGAGCAAAAACATACCATCCGTCTCGTATAAATTACCAGTGAACTTGAATTTGAACTCATAAATGAGTGCATGTCACTCGATCCTACAATTGTACAACAATCTAGATAGTTTTCAATGTTAGATTCAATGATCAACCAAAAATATCTACGAACCATTGACGTACCTGGATTACCTGGACCCATCGTAGACTTACACCATCACACAATTGTTTCTGCATCTATCAACTCAGCACCACCTTCATACTTCAATTCTTCCCTAGCTAGGGCTCTTTTCACACATGCTCTTGCACCATCGTGCTCTCCCTTACCATGTCCAGCCTCAGTGAAATTCTAAAAATGTTGTACACCACTTTTCATATGCATCCTTGCATTCTTGAATTGTGTGGTGCAATTATATGACCATATTAAGTATCGGTTGTATCATATGTTCCTTTCCCTTAAACTATCATAGAAAAATTTAAAGCATCCTTGTACAAACTCCGATGAATGAGTACGATCATCACTTGAGTAGAAGTGATACTCTCTTACAACCTTTCTATCCTCCTCTATGCTATCATCTGCATGCATGAATGCTATGTGTACAAAAATAGAAACTTGTGTAGAGTGATAATACATGGATTGCAGTTCATTTTGAGGTTGTAGTGTATAATTTTCAGCGAAATCAACGATAGAGACAATGGTGCCAAGAGGAAATGTGTCCTTACATAACTTGAATTTCTCATCTAACCATCGAGCTCTATGTGTATGCATTATGTACTCATAAAATAGTTTCTCTTGAAACATTTTCATAAATTGAGCTACACATATATCATTTTTCACTAGCTCACATCTCTTCAAATCTTTTCCATCTTTAACTCCATATGTGACTGTCTTGTATTTTCTGAAAGAAACTAGTTTCGTACCAATTTCATGTGTTCTCTCCAAATGTACGCATCTTGGTAAACGTTGCAAACCACCACATATAGCACAAGAACCTTCCAAACAAGGCATCTTATAATAAATGCAACCATCATGTCTATTACATAGCACACTTGAAATAAATTCTCTTACCGACTTAGGAGGTGCTTGTATATTACATTCCTGCAAAACATCGTTAGTGTGCAAAGTAGAACAAATATGATGAAAAATATCATAATGCATGGAAAATTCAATATGCATCTTACAACAACACGTGGTGCGTACATGATTAATCTTAATATAAAAAGTTTTTGCCATTTCAAAAAATCTTTGAGAAATTCTTATTTGAGGAAACTTTTGAAGAAATCTTTCATAAAATTTAGTTTGTCATATCCAAATAGTGTTTGACATGTGGCTCACGATTTGTAGACCCAATTCGCCTTCTAACAACATCTCTTTGGTTGGGCGAAACTCTTGTGTTGTCATGCCAAATTTTTTCAATTAATGTTTTTAGTGCGTCAACAACAACCTTGTCTTTGCATGGTAGTCTACTTGAGAATTCCCAAAGAGAATTATTGTTAGGTTCCTGTATTTTTTCCCGCCTCTTTAATGCTTTACTTAATGTTATTCTACTAACGTTTAATGACTTACTTGTTTTCCTTATCAAATGATCTTTTTCTATTTTCTTGCTCATTATGGTTGATGTAATGACACGTCGAGTAGCATTAGAATATTTAGTACATGATTTTGAACCAATAGCTTGATATGCATCAAATAGATTTCTCACAATAGTTCTTTCACTGTTACTTTCAGATGATCTTAGGCCTAGAATTTTCATTCTCTCTAAAATTCAAATTTTTAATCATTTGAACAATTAATTGACATCTTGCAGTTTGATTTAAGTTATTAAAATAAATTTACCATATTCTTTTAACCATTCTCCTACATTTTCGTTCAT
>NC_081406.1:142756040-142798540 GCF_030272615.1 Cryptomeria japonica
GAGAAGGGGAGAGAGTGAGAGAGAGAGGGATGGGGTATGGAGGAAGGGAGAAGGGGGAGAGAGAGAGAGGGGGAGAGAATAATGAGGGGGGACGGAGGGAGAGGAAGAGATATCAAATCCAGGACACAATATGACCCTTAGAACACAATATGACCCCTAACAACATCTAAGGGGTCATAGGGTGTCCTAAGGGGTCATATGACACTATAATATCCCTTAGCACACCATAGGACCTATAATGACACCAAATGGTGTCCTAAGGGGTCATAGAACACCATAGGACACTTTAGAACACCATATGGTGTTGTTATGGGTCATTGGTGTCCCGAGGGGTCTTAAGGGGTCACAGGACACCATATGAGCTCTTAGGAAACAATATGACCTCTAATGACACCTAAGGGGTCATATGGTGGGCTAATAAAATGATATATTAAATTTAAAGTTATGAATAGAACATCATACAACGAGACTCCAAGGGAACAAACAACAAGGCTTCCCTAAAAAGCAAGTGTAAGAGCTTGACCTAACCCTAAGACCACTGCCTAAGTTCTAAAACCTATGATGCTATTAAATTTGCAAGGTTATAAGACTGATCTCGATTGTGACTATAGGAATTACACACTTGATTTCTTTCAAGGGTATGTACTGTTCCAAGCTGTTTGACAAGTGATGATCATCATATACTACCACTTCCATGCATACAACAAACTTTAATTTCTTTAGGTGATAGGCATTGTGTAACAACATAGGAACTCTCACATACCCACCACTATCATTCTACAAGACATCATCTGTGTTACTCTCCCTCTTTCTCTTCCTACTTGTTGTTTCCTTTTGAAAAACATATTGCAGGTACTCTGACTCATCATGTTGCTTTGTTGACACTATTTTCCACATCTTCTCTGCTCATTAAAAACACATTCGAGAAGAATATTGCTGCAGGTTTCCTTGTTTGTCACGATAATATAGTTGTGGTTAAATTTCAAACCCTATTCCTCCTATTCAATATACACACACAAATCCATCAGTCAATTTTCTTAGGAGAGCATACATGATAAATTTCAAAGAGGAAGTTGCAGACAAGAAATAAATTCACTTACTTCTATAGAAGTGCAGACATAGTTGCAGTGGGGTATGGAGGGAGGGAGGGAGAGAAGAAGAGAAAGAGGGATGTGGTATGGAGGAAGGGAGAAGGGGAGAGAGCAAGAGAGAGAGGGAGGGATGGGGTATGGAGGAAGGGAGAAGGGGAGAGAGCAAGGGAGAGAGAGAGGGATGGGGCATGGAGGAAGGGAGAGAGAGAGAGAGAGGCACCTTGTATGCGTTTGAGAGGGGGAGACAATACACTCGGATGTGTATATATATGTTTAATATATTATATATTATATGTATATACACATATTATATATACAATAGATCATATTATATACATATTATATATTACATATATTATATGTATATACACATATTATATATAGAATATCATATTATACAATAGTGCATACGTGCTGTTTATAGGAAAACGAGCGCGTACGTGCTGCTTACACCATAAGTACCCCGTACGTGCTTTTGACTGTTTAGGCTTGGAAATAGGCTTGGATGACAAAGCTACAGTTTGGAAGTTTGATTTCCCTCCATTTCTCTCATTTTTGATGTGTTTTATTTTATCAGCTTGGTTTATCAACTTTGTCATCATCAAGTTTACACTTCATCAAGTGGGTATTTCTAAAATTGCCACCATATTTTCACCCATCTTCTGAGCTTTCTAACCATATAATTTTTTTTCAATTTGAACAACAATAACATATTATTATTGAATTTCTTTTACCAGTGTCTCCATAGTTCTCATAGACATAGGTGCACCATTTTTTGAATAACTTTTGATATACTTATCCAAATTTTAAAAAATTTATATATTATTGTAGTGCACTTGATTATTTACAATTTTTTTTTAAAAAATTGTATTTTTGATTTGTTTAGTGCAACTTATGCTTCGCGCACAAACATGTACCTAATTTTCAGGATGTGCTCGATTGGAAAAATCATAAAAAAAAACATACTCAACAAAAAATTACAAACAAATACACATATTCTAGTGCTCACTCTTAACTATCTTTTTTCCAAAGGATTTGTCAAAATATTAAATCTAACTATGACTTTTTTGATGCGCACGTTAGACACTATGTTATGTTTTTCAGAAAAAAATTAGGGTCAGTTTTTCGTGCACAAAGGATTTGGCCCCCTTAATCTTATCCAATTTTGAAAAAGTTTAGTAGTTTGGAAACTAGATTGAGAGTACTACAATATTTATTTTTTTATTATATTCATATCTTGAGTGGATGACTTTCAAATTTTGCCTCCAAGTTCAGGTTCACTTGATTTCAGAAATAAAAAAGTGTCCACTTATACCCCCCTTTTTGACCACCATCTTTGTGCACTTAACCAGAATCATTATTCTATCTAAATTATATGAGAATATAACAAAATAAAGTATCCCAAGAAAATATACACAACAAGAGTTTGATATACTTCGTTTTCCTACTATTACATGGTCATTTTACCTCCTTTTGGTAAAAAACTTGATTGTTGCAGCGTTGTTTTGTGTTTTTGAGTTGATTTTTTCTATAATTTTGGGCCCCTTAAAAGCACTTTTAATTGCAAACAATAATAATTTATACCCAGACATGATTTGAATTATCTAAATAAAAATAAAAATTATGAGAAATTATGCTTAATCATACAAAGGAATAAATATCTAATTAAAAATATGAATGAGACAAAAATAACATATAAAAAATGTCTATAAAAATCACATCATTATGTATTCTTTGAAAGAAAACTAGTAGATTTTAGCAACATAATGAAGTGTGTATAACCACTATGTACATAGAAAATTAGTAAACTAGACTCGTTATTATAGATCCAATATATCAAAGGACATATGTGAGTCCACCAACACAACAAAAGAACAAAGCCTACACACATAGCTGCCCAATGAGGATTTGAACCTTGGTGGCAGTTTTACCAAGCAAGTGTTTTAACCCTTGCATTACATGTGTCCCCCCAATCAAAGGACATTTTTCTTAATACTCCATATATTTAATCTAATTAAAAAGTTATATAGGTACCGGTTCAATCATGGCTTTGGTGATAAGTTTTTTTGTCTGAATGTCTGAGACACTAATTCCATCTCTTTCTTTGTAGAGAAGTTGGATACCTTTTGATAATGCATATTTATGATATTTGCTGATTATTGGAACATTATCAGGTTTCAAATATTCCCAATTTAGTTCCTTGAGTTTTTCATCAATTAAGGAATTGAGATACTCCAATGCATCCTCCTCTGTAGATCTAGGATTGTCTTTCAAATAACACGCTATGCCCGATGCTAGTTCTCCACGATCTACCTCAGCCTTCAAAAATACCATTATACTTTAATAAAATTTCAAATTAAATGCCTTTAAACCAATTTAATTGATTATATGCATGGAAAAACATTATATCTTGAAAGTTGAATTGACTAAATTTATAACATACCTTGAAAGTCTTTGTGTCACCTCTTAATCTAAGGGTTAAGCATAGAAGATCATTGAACTTTGAAGGGTAATCAATTTCTTTTATAATATCATCATTAATGGGCACATCCAATGATAGTAGTGGTTGTAAGGTCACAACACGATACCCAAAGCTTACTTTTCCATTCTCTAAATATTCCTCCAAAGATGGTATATACCCCGTAGCAATCCAAGTTGCTTCCACCATGAAAGAATCTATGCAAATTTCCCACTATACACAAACAATATTCCAAGTTAATTTGTTAATACTTGAATTTATAAATAAATTACTATGAAAATTCTACATAAAATAAGTCTCTGAATGAAATTAAATCAAATATTTATATAACTCTAAAAAAGGTAAAAATCAGATCATTTCATAATGTTAAGGAAAACCAAAATATATTTTGATAGGCCATGCATATGTACTAATTTATTTTTATTATAAACCAAATTATGTTATATACAGGTAAAATTCTATAGTTAATATATGATACATATATAATACCATACTTTTTTACATGAAAATGTAAGATTAGGACCACACACACACAAACACACATATATATGTATGTAATATACATACATACATACATACATACATGCATACATGCATACATATATACATACATATATGTGTGTGTGTGTGTATGTATGTATGTATGTATACATATACATGTATACATTTATATATGTATATATATACATATATATGTGTGTGTGTGTATATATAAACATATATATGTGTGTGTGTGTATACACACATATGTATGTATGTATGTATGTATGTATGTATGTATGTATGTATGTATGTATGTATGTATATGTGTGTATATATATAAACACACATATATATGTATGTAATATATACACACACATACACACACATATGTATGTATGGAATATATGTGTTTATATATACCACACACACACAAACACACATATACATGTATGTAATATACATACATATATACATGCATACATACATACATATATGTGTGTGTATGTATGTATGTATGTATGTATGTATGTACATGTATACATTTATATATGTATATATATATATACATATATATGTGTGTGTGTGTGTATACACACATATGTATATATGTATGTATGTATGTATGTATGTATGTATATATATGTGTTATATATATACACACATACACACACATATATGTATATATACATATATGTATATCTACATATATGTATATCTACATATATACGGATACACATACACATACACATACACGTACACGTACCCATACACGTACACGTACCCATACACGTACACGTACATGCACATACACACACACACGCACGTACACATACACATACACATACACATACACATACACATACACATACACATACACATACACATACACATACACATACACATACACATACACATACACATACACATACACATACACATACACATACATACGCACACACACACACACACACACACACACACACACACACACACACACATACTAAAAGAGTAAGTAATAATAATAGTATGAAAAAATCCCTCCTACTTAGTATATGATGTTAGCTATAATGATATTTTAATAACTCGATATAAATAAATAAAAATTAAACAATTAATATATATTTTTATTATCAATTATAGTTAACAAGTATAAGAAAGGATAATAAAAACCCACTCTTTGCATAGAAGGAAATAAGAGATCAATACATCAAGAAAACTGCAAAACATATGCTTTATATATAATTATGTTGTAACTTATTTCCTTTTTAAATAAAACAAGTGCATTTTAAATTATTTCACCTTTGTATTATGGTTCATACTTTTAATGAATTATAAATGAGATGTTAGTAATGAAGATGTATTTAAGATTAAATGTTTTGGTGAAATGAATATATTAGTTGAATTAAATTTCTTGTTTTTACACTGTATACTAATATAATAAAAATTGCACATATGAAAAATTAAGTATTTATATAAACATACAGCTTTACGTGCATAGTTAAGTTTGTCTCTTTCTTGTGTTTTTTCAGCCTCTTGAGCCATGCTTCTCACACCCTCATCAAAGGCCTTGAATGCCACTTTCATAAATTCCGGAAGTGCTTCCATGAATGCTAAATCCCACCTTCATAAAGCATAAGACAATCTATTATCACAATATCTACCTATCAATATATTAATATATTAAAATGCTTATTGTCTACTAATGTCTAGAGAAATATGTTTTGAAAAGTACATAAGAAATATGGAAAGATAAAACAATTTACATTTCTTCTTACTATAAAATATGATATATGTTATCATTAATCTATTAGTTGTTTATATGGACAACATGGTCCCTATATAAATAACTAGATTTGTAGCATGCACATGAGTGATTTCTTCCTTTAACTCACACCAATTACCAATATAAGTTGTACATACCTCTTAATGGCTTGTGTGAAGAGTTTAAGTTCATCCAAAGTTCCGTAAGTGTCATAAATATCATCTAAACAAGTGAGAAATGTACACATCTTTGCAAACCCAATTCTAAAAGTAGAATATTTTGGATCGATACACACTCCAGCTGCTGAAAAGTAAAATTCCACATGGCGATGACGAGCAAACTCTAGTTTATCTAGACCAGACTCTTTCCACCATCTAGAATGCACACACACTACTAAATCAACATGATTTTCTAATCATTCAACTATAAAGTATATTGTAAATGACTAAGGCACCAAACTAAAAGGACATCTTTCATAACATGAATTTTTTACCTTGAGACAATTTGGAGCTCTCGTTGTTGAATTGATTGGATCATATTGAAGTCCAACTTTGCTAGTTCTAGAAGTTTTGAGTTATAAATACTACAACAATTCCAAATTTATGATGTTAGAATATTTTAGATATGTTTAAGAAAAGTTAATACATCCAAGTTTACATTGTATTAAAATAAAAAATCAACTGTGTAAATTAAAATTTCCAGAGGTTTTAAATTAGTAGATCATGAGTATGTTATAAGGAAATGGAATTACTTGTTTGTGGTCTTGGCATCTCCATATATGTCAATATAAGTCCTTGCTTCCAACCTAGGCACATTGGTGTGCCAACCATACTCTAGATTGTATTTTATCTGTTGCATCACATAAATTAGAATCTTAGTTGATAAATGGATTGATAAGATTAATATGAAAAAATATTAATGATTACATGGATACCTCTTTTGAAATATTAGTATTATTAATATTTGGTAGAACTTGTTTTAAATATTTAGTAGAAAATGCTTTGGCATCATCCAAATCTTGCTCCTTAGGAAACGCGATGAGTGAAGCTCGATACAAATTTAGAATGCTTCTTAATTCCTCATTTGATAGAGTATTTGAGCATAAAAATTGTCCATCATTATCTTTGAACTGTAGCAACATGCCTGAAATGATATCAAGTTAGAATCAACTACATCCTTTGTTAGTATAAATTATAATATATCTAATATTAATGTTTGGTACTTCAATTTTTTTTTATTGTATTGATAATACTAATTAATATAATTCAAAAGAACATTTTACTTGATAAATAAGTGTAAAGATGTGTAAATTTGAAAATACAATAAAAAAAAATCTCTATTCTAAAATTTATAATTTACTTACAACACTAACCATCTACTCTTTCTTAAAAAACATATTCCAATAAATATTGAAACAAAATTTAATCAATTTAAAAATATACATTTTTAATTTTTTTTAATTTATGAATAAGTGTGAGAATTCTTCTAATTAAGAAACATAAATACATGTATTCACAAAAAGATTGGTCGATACATCCAACGACTTAAAACACACACGTTAAGCTTTGACCTCTAGACTTAAACGTGTCAAAACACTCAAATTGACTGACATTCTCATGATCACACCCAAACATAGGTAAACCGGAAATAAAACATAAAATTAAAAAAAAAAGCTAGAGTAGTTCAACATTCAGATAAGATAAAGCCGAGAGTGTGAATGTGCCCCATACATCAACAAAATCTAGAATAGCTAAGTCCAAATAAAATATAAAATTAAAAATAAAAGCCAGAGCCACAAAATTCGACTAAAATAAGACTCATAGTGTGAATTTGCCCCATACATCAACGAAATCCAAAATAATAATGACAGAAATATGTCAACCTTCATTAATATCCATATTACTTATTGTCCAGAATAAAATGTATATATTACTTATTATATTTATAAATGAATAAATGAATGTTTTCTGATTCAGTGATTACCTGAAGAGACGCCATATCTGTGCAGGCGAAGAATTCGAAAGCCCAAGGCTGTGGTGTTCAGATCCGCGCAAGGACTCTCTCTACCACACCCAATGCCATTCATATCATCCCAATACCTGCTATTCAAACAATTCTTGCATATCATTACAAATATACTCTACAATGCAGTTGTAACTATCAACTTGAAGAAACAAGCGAACCTGTAAACATAGTCGAGAGCTGCTTTTATTTCAGTTTGGAAATGGCGGTCAATTCCAAGACGCTCTACATCATCCACCATTGAAAGACGTTTATAAAGATCATCTGCAGATGAAGAGTTTAGATGAAGGGCATTGAACATGCCCTTGATCTCCTTAATCACCTTCTCAGCACGTTCACCATAACATGGAGCCTGCACCAGATCATCACAAAAACATATCAAGACCAAAGAGATGAGGACAACAACTTATAAGAAACTTAAGCACAGTAAAGTAATTTACGTCATAAGATTTAGGGAGGGATTGAAGAAAATCATGATCCCACAAGTTGGGGTGATGATTTCCAATGCGCCGTGTGATGCCTTGTTCATCAGTGGTAGTAAGTGCCATATTGATTGGCATTCGGGCTACTCTGCGGCGTGATGGGTATAGTTTGGTAAGACTAGGCTTATCATCATGGTGAATGGAAGAAGGCTTATGAAGTGGTAGCTTTTGTCCAATGAGAGTGGAAGCCAAAGGCTTAAAGCAAGGCAGAGACATTTTGGGACTCTAATATTATTCTTCACAGCAAGGAGGATGTTTCTCCTTGTTCTGGTGAAGCTTGCCAACCCCTGCAATTTATAGTACTTCCATCAGATTTTGAACGGCTGAGATGAACTTGTGTAATCTTACCATTACTATAATTCCTTTTGTAGCGCTCCAATAATTACAGAAAATTCAGATGACTGGTCGTTTTACATGAAAAGTACAGTGGCGTAACTAAACAAAATGCTTTCCAGTCCAGTGCTTGTGGGAATGAGATCCTCAAGCGTACAAAACAGATTCCAAGCTTGGTTGATGGGTTCGTATGTCACCTCAAAGAAAGCAAACAAAATGAACAAATGAACAAATACGTCTCGACTGGGAAAAAAACAGAAGAAGATGCAGACCACCAATAATAATATCCCGTGTTTGTTCGTGCGAATTCTTCGCTCTAAATACAGTGGGATCAGCAGCTCCACAAATGGGGCTTTCAATTTTTAAAAATGGAAATGGATTTTTAAAATAATGGTCAAATATGACGGTAGTAATAGATTAATTATATTCAATTACTATTTCAATAGACTAATCGTTCTCAATCTTTTAGGGATAAGTATTGACATGACACTAAAACATAGAGCTGGAGCTGCTGAGATTTTTTAGGAAAATTTTAAAGATGGTGGTCCCATGAATTTTATAGTGTAGTTCACCGGCTCAAATTTGCATGCCTAAAAAGTAGGGGCTTCTATTTTCTTAGAAAAGATTTCAAATAATCTCCTAGCACAAATGTTTTCCCTTCATGGGACCCCTGCCTTATTTTGGCCGGTAGCTGCTGCTGAAATTTTTTTAGGAGCAATTTGTGGAGTTGGTGGCCCATGATCTTAAGTTACATTAAAAAAATTCTTTAAGAATAATTTGTCACATAAATTTCGAAAAAAAATGTGAACTATCTCAAATATAACAAAAATTGCACTTAAGCTTTACCATAGAAACATAAAGTAATACACTAATTATGTCCAATTACTATCCCAAGTATAAGTTCCCGCACCACTAGCGATCCTCTCCCTTACTATAATAAATTGATTCTTAGATTTTCAAATTCAACTTTCTCATCCTTGAAATCTAGGTAAGGGAGAAATACTTAATTATATTTATTACATTTATTATCTTCATTCCTAACTCATAAATTCAAGGTTTAATCATTGTTTAATTAATGACATTACGTGAAAAGAAGTGGAAGGAATTTATTTTCATTAGATTATTTGATAAACCTAACTTTTCTTACATGAATGAATGTTAATCCTTCTCTCATTAGAGATCTCAATTTTTTTCTGGATATAATATAATAGAAAATAATATAACATTTATATATTATATATTATATATTATATCTTAAATAAATTATTACGAAAACATGAAATTAATTTTTTATTAACAATGTTTTTTATATTATATTAAAGATACGACATAATAATCATCAATGTGTCTATCCAAATTGATCGAAGTTATGATTGTGAAAAAAAAAGTTTTAAATTGGCATGCTATTAGTTCTGTTCATCACCATAACGTTTAACCCACTAATGGTGCATTGATGTATATCTTGTCAATTATGAAAATATCTATGCAACATACAAAGATGCACATTTGAGTGTGATTATTAATTCATTAATAATAAAAAATTGTTATATGATAATTTTTAAATAATTAATAAATATGATAAAAGGTGAATCTTGTATGTTGTAGAGATAAAAGTGTCAACTATGCTAACTCTTAAACGGTGTGCCATTGATCATTGTTAGCTAACATGTGATACCCAAAACTGTTACAAATGTGATTTTATTTTAAATCATTCAAGATAGATAATGACTAAATTTAAAAGATAAAATTTATTAGTTGAAATCTTGTTCTTTTAAAAGTTCACAATAAGGATAATATGTGTATTTATTAATCAATATAATTTAACTGAATTTGTTAATAAACAATAGTTAAAAAAATAATTATCAATGGATTGATTAAGAAATTTCCCCTGATCTTTAGGCTTTCACATGTACAAAGAATATGTTGACATTTCTTTATTATTTTAAAACCGTTGTATAGGGGAAGAGTTCTAATTACAACCCATGTTCCAATTACCATTCACTCTTTGCTTACATAATTCCTCAATTGTCAACTTATAAGAAACCAAAAAGTGTTAACTTAACGCCCATTAGTAAAAATTTCACATATATTGATCACTGATTATTTTAATAGGGGGTTTGTGCAACTTTATTGGTTCCCATAGTGCATAGACTACTGAAACATTTTGAGATGGTTGTAGTGTACAATAATTGGGGCATCTTTAAATATGTATTGGGTGAGACTTTGAAACAACCACTTTTTGACCCTATTAGCACCCATAGTGCACGACTCCTGGTACATTTTGAGGTGCTTGTAGTGCATAGTTATTAGGACATCTTTAAGTAGGTATGGAGTGACACTTTGATACAATTACTTTTTGACCCTTGTGTGCAAATTCTGCAACATGTGTCATCAATAATCAGAAGCGAGAACAATAGCTATAAACAGTTAAATCACGTACAAAGACAAGAAATCATCAAAATCCGATATAATTTACATTTCATGAAAATTTATAATTAATGCTAGTGGATGTATTCTGTGAATTAGAATTAAGATTAAAATTGCAGTTAAAGCCCTAGTTGTGGCTGTGCCTGTGGTTGAAAGTATTTTAGAGAATGGCCACATGCTTTTTTAAATTGCACGTTCCAGTTATCTGTGGGTCCCATAGACTGTTTGACCTTGTGAATATTATTAAAAACATTTTCATACTTTATACCTCAAGTTTTTTCTACAAATTGTATGTTCCGTAGATCCCATAAACTGTTCAACCTTATAAACTTATTAAAAACATTTTATAACTCATTAAAAACATTTTAATACTCATTGAATCCCTTCCCATCTCCATCACCACGCAAAACAAACAAAATTAGTAGAAATCGGAATACAATGCAGGCCACTCAATAGTAATATCTCGTGCTTGTCCATGCGATTTTATCGCTCTAAATCAGTTAGTTTGATCCACATAAATCGGAATAGAAAGCACGCCTCACACAAGAGAATCAATTGTATGAAAAGTTAGCCTTAGAGTAGATTATTGCTACGAATTATAGTTCAAACTTATGTATTATGACCATGTTTGCATTCATCGAAATCAGGTCTAGATTCACATAGAAGAATTACAATGAAAAATATATAGTCAAGGTAAAAAATTAATAAGGGAGAGGGTCTTATGGTGGCCATCCTAATTTCGCATCTTTCAAATTTTGTTTTAAATATTTCAATTTAAAATTTTTTTTTACAACTATTTATTTGTTAATTTTTTTATTTAAAAAGTTGGTTTTTAAATTCACATGGTCAAACATGATGCCACATAACATGCCTTTTTGTCAAGGTGTCCTAAATGGTCCCAAAAAGAAGTAAGACCCACAATTGTGCGTTAAGTCTCGTTTATTGTTGTGCTGATGTGGCATCACAGAATTGGTTATTTTTTCAAATTTATTGGAATCTTTTTGAGAAAAAATATTGACATGACATTTTTTGTACTCCACTAATAAACTAATTATGCCCCATTAATGGACTAATTATGTCCAACTACTATCCCAAGTATAGGATCACACAAAACCATCAAGCCCTTGTATTGTATTGTGCCCCACTAATGAACTAATTATGTTCAATTACTAATTATAGGGATTTCAAATTTATTTATTTGACTATAAACTTGTATTGTAGTAAATTGTATCCCTTAACAAATTCACACTTTATTTGGCACCTAGTTTATTGTGCTTTTTCATTGATCATTTTTTGCCTATTTGTGCCCAATTACACTTTAAATCTTAATTGTTAATAACACAATTTTAATGTGGGCAAATACTTAATTTAGGATTCAATCTAGTATCATAAACCACAGAACTCACGACTCCATTTTAGAGGCCCTATTTTGGTGGGACCTGGGCACCCAACAAAGGTGTCTTGCCAAAATTCCTTAAAATGTATAGCTAGTTGCAAGTGTGAGCCTTCACATTTTCAAATCTAGTCTCGATTTTGGTACTTGACCATTTTATGTTGGCTTTTTTTTAATTATAAAAAATGTCTTCTCATCCCTATATAAAGCACTACTTCTATCATTCATAAGGGCTAACGAATTTTAAGACATTTTATGAAAATTCAAATGGTCAAGCAAGCACTTTAGGTGAGTTATAAGCATATTGAGAAACAAACTACAACATTCAACATTCAAGTATGATTTAATATGTGTTTTTTATGTTTTCTTATCATATTATTACATTAACACTGTAAGGACTTGTCTAAAGAGCATTGCATAATCACCATTTCCATTCTTAAGGTAATAATCATTTCAATTCAACATTCCCATTAATACTTAGGCTCTATCCTACTAGGGATAATCTCTCTTTTTCATCAAGAACAACTATAGTGGAGAGGTGGGAACAACAACACAAGGTTTGACTTAGGCAAGCCCCTATACAACACAACCATTCTTTCCCAATTTGTGTGTGTGGGTTTAGATATGATAGTAGAGAGTATTACAAGTGCACTAAGAAAATAATGACAAACATTCCCATATTTCAAACAGGCAAAAATAATTGGACTAAGGCACCCAATACACATGTTTGATATTTTTTGGATGAATTTTAGAGAGATAAACTTATAAAGGCTCTTGACTACAAATATGCTTCATTATGTTTGTACAAACGCCCATTGATTGGGCTGCCCAACACATCAGTTTGACACTTGTAGGCTCAATTTGTAAATCTAGGTTCCTTTATGCATTCTCTTTCTAGATTTGGCCTACTATGTTGCTTTTTTGTTATGAAATTTACTTTTATTGTTGAAAGTCATCATTATTCTATCATTAAACCTAGATATTGAAAACACAATTTACAATTTCAATTGCATTATAACAAAGAAACATAAACCCAACTATTTATCTCTCCTATTAGGACCATAAATGAACCTATGTGTGTTCCAATGCTAAATTATGGAGATTTGAGATCTTAGTTTGCATCCATAGACCTTATAAGTGACCTGCATGATCTTTTATTGCCCAAAAGATGAGAATTTGATCTCAATTTCTCAATTGCATTGTCCACTCCCTTTGGCTCTTTGATATAAGCAAGAATGTATCTTTGGAATCCCATGATTTAGTAACCTACCACAAACTCTAGTTTATTGACCAAAAAATGCACTCAAATGAGTTTTCGCCAAACTAAGACAACCATGGTTTATAAGCCTACCAAGATCTCTAATTCGTTGGCCAACAATTACAAATAATTTGCTTTCACTTGACTATAGAGCTCCAATAATCATTTTGACACTTGCTAGATTTTTTTCCTTAAATCGTCTGACATCCAAATAATAGTTTAGGATAAGAAAAAAAATATGGAATGCGGTTTTGTTGTTTTTTCCTAAATCAGCTAACACACAAATCTGAACATTGAAATAAACTTCTTTTCTTGAGCCACTTTTAGTGAAAGGAAGTCAAATTGCATTGAATATCTTTGTGAAAACTTGAAAAATATTCGTGAAGAATAAAAATAATTACGTATGAATGGCTAAATTAACTTAAATGTGATTGACTCTCTAGAGTCTAAACATTTATCTTTCTCCTTCAATACTATGCTTTTTCTGTAGTAGAAAACATTGATACTGACGTGTTTAGAGACAAGGGAAATGTAGAGCTACAAATTAATTGCTAGCTTCATTTTAGGATGAATAATGGAATGACATTTATTGAAATTCTTATATCCCCAATTCAACTGAAAAAGAAAGAATTGTTTTTGGGTCACACAAAAAATTGATGACAAAGCTTCTCAATAGTTACTAGGTGAGAAGCATTAAATATAATTCTTAAAAGTGGATCCATATTCCAAAATTTCATATTATAATAGCTTAAACATGCCTCATTTAACTTAAGAATCCCAAATAATAATAAAATAGAATTTTCATTATACAAGAGATGATATTATTTTTCAAATTATGATGCCCTAGAAGCTATACTACTTGGATTACTAAAATATAGTAGGTTTCGATTTTACATATTTCTTCTCAAACGAAGAGGAAGAAACTAGTAGGATATAAAGTAATATCAAAGGACACACTTGATTGTTGCTTTAAAATGATTTGTCAGCCATAGTTTAGAGGAGTGAGAGCTAAAGATAATCCAATTATGACATGAAATATAAATTTTTCACTATGCCTGATTCGGTTGTTATTGTTGGATATCTTAGCTGCAAATATTATATTTAGTTCCCCAAAGTTAGACATGTGATTAAAAAGTCAGCACATAGTACCATCCATTAAAGAAATCTTGATAGAAAAGTTCAATACATAATTGATGTTTATTGATTGCCTAACTCATTTTGAGATATCAAAAAAATAATGATTTGTATCTATTTTGCAAAAATTCTTATATTTCATACTATTAAACCTTTGATAGAAGACTAAGATTCAGCTGCTCACTTGCCTTGACAAGTCTTCTCCTAGTTTGCACTCCTTCATTCTTGTCTCCAATAATTTGATCCTATGAATGATTCTTTTGAACATACTTTGATAGAGTCTTGACTACCTTCTCTAATTCCTTTTTTCCTGTCTCCTTTTCTTCCTTCTCTTCATCTTCTTCTTCTACAATGCAAGGAGCACCTTTTGTTCCACAATCCTTAGATTCTTTTGTAGTTTGATTCCAATTTTTATCTACTTTTACATTTGTTCTTTCAACCATCTTCTCGAGTCTCTTGTTGTAACATATGTAGGCCTTGCTTCTTTTTAAGTAACCGAGGAAGACTCCTTCATCAATTCTTGAGTCAAACTTTCCAAGGTCTTCATTAACTCTTTTGATGTAACATTTTCTTTCAAAGATTCTAAAATACTTGATAGTAGCAGTTCTTCCATACCACAACTCGTAAGGGGTCTTACAATAATTGAATCTCACTTTCACTCTATTAAGAATATAAACAATAGTATGCACATCCTCTTTCTTGTACATATTGACCAAATTAGTATCATTTAACAATTTCCTATCCATCCCTTGAAATATTCTATATTTTCTTTTTGCTACCCCATTTTGTTGAGGGGTCCTAGGAGAAAATAGATGTCTCCTAATACTGTGATCTTCACAAAAATTAAACTCATTTGATATAAATTCACCTCATCTATATCATACTTTAAGCATTTGATGTTAGCATCTATTTCATTCTCAACCATAGACTTGAAGGCTTTAAACTTATTTGGGGATTCTAATTTTTCTCTTTAAAAAGTAACCTATGTCATTTTAGAATAATCATCAATAAGTAACATAAAGTAAATTATTTTACCATTTAGTACTCTTGTCCTGATAGGTCCACATAGATCAATGTGTATTATCTCTAAATGCTTTGTATTAGACTATTCCTTACTATTGAATCTTGTCTTTGTTTGCTTTCTCACTTGACATTCCTTGCATAATGTGTTTCTAGGCTTGATAATCTATGGCATATCTTTTACATCTTGTGTAGAATTGATCTTTAGCATGTTGTCAAAATTGATATGTCCTATCCTGCTATGCCAGAATCAAAATTCATAGCTTTGACCCATTAGACAACTACTTCCTTTAGCTTTCTTTAGATGGTAAATTTTTTTATCAATTCCCATTCCTTCTACAGTTAGTCTTTCTAAAATACCTTTTATGATTTCACACTTTTTCATGAAATTTAAGTTTGTATACTTTGATACACATTTGGCTATCATCGAGAAGATTATTTTTTAGTCCCTTAACATAGAGAACATCCTCATTTTTGTTCTTTCCATCAATGATAATGGTTCCTTTGCCACAAATATGAGAAGACTCTTCACCTCCGAACTTAACTTATCCACCATTCCATTTTTTTAGATTGATGAATTTTCTTCTATCATTTGTCTTGTGATTTGAACACCTACTCTCAATCGCCCAAGCATTTGTTTCTTCTTTTGCATGAAAAGCAGTCTACACAATTAAAGTTTTTTTACTATTTTCATCAGTAGGTGAGGTACCAAATTGCTTACAATTTTCACCATTATCAACTTTCACATCCATAAATAATGTCTCCTCATTTGAGTCATCACATTCCTCATCTTTAGATGAGTGATACTTTCTTTAATTTGAATAGAAGCTTCTTTTAGGCTTGTCTAGTTTATCTTCTCCTCTTTTAGTTCTATCATCTCCTCTTCTATTGTTATTTTCCTTTAAAGTATATTTAGATGCATAATGAACAATTCTTCCACAATTAAAACATTTGAAGAGTAACTTAGCTATGTATTTTCTAGTGCCCTTCTTTAGTCTTCTCAGAAAGTTTGCTTCTACATCATCAAGGTCATCATCGCGATCAACATCATCTTCCACTTTCTTACTGAATTTGAATGAAACTTCCTTCTTGGGGTTATGTAATTCAAAATCTCTCATCTCAAAGGTAGTGAGAGAACCATAGAATTGATCCATTTTATATTAGTCCAAATCCTTGATTTCCTCAAAAGTAGATACTTTTGAACTATAGGATTTGGGAAGCAATCTAAGTACACTTTTCACTACTTCATATCCATCCAAATTTCCACAAATACCTCTGATTCCATTTACTACTTCTGTTACATGGTGTATACTATCAATGTTTTCCTCTTTTGTCATTCTTAGATTTTCAAATTTGAATTAGAAGTTCTACATCTTGATTTGTCTTATTTTTTCATCTCCTTCATATATTCTAGTGAGCTTCTGTCAGACATCTTTAGCAAGCTCATAGTTCATCATATTCCTAAGTTCTAAATCAACCAAACCACTTATGATTGCATTCTTTTATTTTACATTGTTCTCATACAATCTAATCTCATCCAAAGTATCTAGAAGAGTAGAGAGAGAAATATAACTATCTACAACAGAGTTCTAAATTTCATATCCTATAGCATTCAAATATGATTCCATCATTAGTTTCGAAAAGGTGTAGTTTGTAACATCAAACTTAGGTATCTTGCAGGATTCATCTTGTTTCATCCCAAACCTTCCTCAAGTCGTTAAGCTTCTTCTAGAGGAACTCAACTCTGATACCCATTTTGAAACCCATCCCAAGACTAAGTAGGAGGGGGGGGTGTGAATTAGTCTTGTTCAATCACCTATACTTTATACCTCAAATCAACATCAACTTATCCTTAATCTTATCAATAAGAATGAAATGTATAAAAATAAACACCAATCATAATAGAACACTAGATTTACATGGAAAATACAAAGAGGATAAACCACATTGGTAGTTAACTCACAATATATGAGCCTAATTATAGTAATTTTTTTTTACTTATTTCCAAGGAAGCTCACTACTTTTGGAAGGACTTGAAGGTTGAGGTGCACTACCCCGGGGAAAGATACAAGGTACTTGTAGGATGAGACTCAATGCCTCATGACAAGATACAAAGAAATTGTTGGGAAGACTCACTATCTCTAAGCAAGGTACATGAATATATGAATCAAGATGAAATAAGCCTTTACAAACAATGACTCCAACAATGTCTAAGTATGTAGTTGTCCTTGAATCTTTGTCTCAAGTGACCAACTTCAAAATAATCACTACACATTGGCTAAATTTTGCATCACATACATTGCAATTAATATGATCATGTAAGTGCATACACATATGCTGATCCACACACTCATGCCACTCATTTAGAGTAATTTGATCTTATACATATATCATCCTTTTCATCATAAAAAATCAACTAGGTCAGCCAAAACAAGGTATATTTAAGAGTTTATCTCCAAATTATATAATAACATAGTTTGAACCTCAAACAATTATTAGTTATTAATATAATTATAAGAATTAAAGTTAAGAAAATATGATATTGATAGTATCATCAAAAAAGAAGTATTTGGGCACTTACATGATGAATTGAACTAAAAATCTCATAAAGAAGGAAAGAAAAATAAAAGAAAAAGTAGTTGACACAACTTACTAGTTTGTAAACATTCGGGCCATGTAGCTACTGTTGGCATTGAATTGTCATTGATATTAACCGGTATAGGATGGCTACCATTATAAGAGATGTATGTGCAACACTATCATTGATGCATACCAGATGTGATGTCTTTGATGTCATCTAGTATTGCAGGTCATCGGTAAGGGAGAGAATGTCATTCAACACAATGGCCATTGGGGTCACCAGTACACAAGTTAGTGTTTGACTTGTGTTGGAGATATGGAAAGGACACTAGTATGATATAACAACCGGTAAATGATGACATCTGCAAGAGAGCATGATGTTGGTCATTTGATTATGATGAAGAGGGGGAATGTTATCTAAATCACATCAACACCGAGAGAGAATTATGTGTAGGCCACCAGTATGTTGTGTGGATGAAGAACAACATGACTCCCATCGTATGAAGAGAATACTGACAGTAAGAGTGCCCAAACCAGATCACATGTGCCTATTTGAAGATATGCTTCTCAAACAGGGAAGCCACATTGATACAATGTTGGATGCAGATGACAAGGATCCACTCCCACCAGTAAGTGGAACTTATCTCCTATTATGCAAAGTGTGCATCATAGTTTTGTGAGACAAGATAGAAGAGTTAAAGGCAAGTGCTTGAAGGCTCACACTAGATCTACCGATGAATCACCAAGATGCCTCAAGTGCATGAAATCAAAGATATGCACTTGACGGACAAAGAAGACATAATGAGGTACCAAAACTATTGAAGTGTGATGGGTTTGTCACGTGCAATAGAGGTTTGCAACTTGAGGTCAGACGGACAATAGAGATCCTGGTGTGACTGTTTGATCAGATTGCGGTAGGTAAAGGAAACTGTGAGACCATTCTTGGTGATCAACCAAGAGATCTGCCAATAGGTTATATGTAGGCTAGTAAATGAGGAACACATGTTCTAGAAGGCACATCAATAGTGAGATTGATTCATGAGTTGCAGTTCATCAACCAAGAGGACCAAATCTCAAGAAATATGATTGGATTTTGCTCAGATCGAGGTCAAAGAAGAAACCCTAACCGCCCAAAATTTGAATTGGCTTTTGGCAAGAAAACTAGTTTATAAATATGCAAGCCAAAATCAATGAAGCTTGTCACTGGATGAGAGGGCATTGTTGCTGAAGAAGTGAAATTAGTCAAGTGATCACAAAGAAGAAGAAGAAGAGACTGAGTGTGAGGAAGAACAGGGTTGAAGTGTTCAATTGACAACAAAGAGAGAACCGACAGTCAACCATTGAGTTTGACAGAGGAGAAAACTGATAGTGATAGAATTGGCAAAGAAGAATAGTAGAAGACTACAAAGAAGGAAAACAAAGAACCAACAGAGGATAGTATCGATAAAGAGGAGTAGTGTAGCAATGAGAACCGACAGAGAGAAGAACTAATAGAGAGTGAACCAACAAAGAGAGAATCGACAAAGAAGAGTAAGGGAGTGAACCGATGAAGGTGCAACAAAGAGTAAGATTGCAATAGGAGATAAGATTGTAGCCATGAGAGGGTGAGCAAAGAATCGAAAAAGTATTGGAGAGAGAAGAACCCATAGAGAGATTTGCAGAAGAGTTACAAAATTCATTTGTAACAAGACTATTACTTTTGTAATTGAATATGTTCATTGAAGATCACCGAGTTGGAGCTTGGTGTAGGGGTTGTAGCTCCTTGGTTTGGTTCCCTAAATTAGGGGGTGGTGCCCTAAAATTTATAATCAAAGTTTCATTGTGAGGCTGGATTGGAGCAATTGACTCTAGCAAAATTTCTCACTGAGGTTTTTCCCATCCTGGGTTTTCCTCATATATGTTGGTGTTATGTGATGTCCCTTTCATGTGTGATTGCATTTGTGTTAGTCTCCCCTCTAACCAGTAAGTTATATTTCTATTAGATCTGATAGCCGACATACACACATAGGATAGTCAAAGGGAAAAAGTTTGGAAACCACTGATTCACCCCCCTCTCAATGGCATATTATGTCTAATAATTGGTATCAGAGCCTAGGTTCTCGGTTAGACAAGCTTTCCCCAGCTTGGGTAGATTCTGGCTTAAGGATACAATGGTTTGTTTAGTGTCAATCCCAACTCCAGTATTTGATGGTTCAAACTATTCTATTTGGAGTTGTAGAATGGAAGTCTACCTATCCTACTTAGGGTTTGATGTGTGGATGTCTGTTGTAAATGGCTGCCCTATTAAAGTCAGTTCTCCCACCGATTCTGATGTAGAAAGAAGAAACCAGTGCAATGAAGAAGCCATGAAGTCTATATTTAGTGGTCTCTCTAGTGATGTTTCTTCCTAGGTGGACAAGTGTAGATTAGCAAAGAGCTTATGGGATAGATTAAAGAAGCTCTATGGAAATGAGCCTACTATTGTAAACCAGTTTGTGAAGACAAGATGAGAAATACAACTCATGTATATGTAGATGATGAAGGTAGATCTATTCGCAACCGAAACAATGATGAATAGAGAACCCATCTCTTCATGGATCAAGAATCAGAAGATTAGAGGCACGCATATGAGAATGATCATGCAGATCACTCCTATCGGAAAGATGTGTTTGGAAGCGATAGTGAAGGTGAAGAAGAAGAGGAAGAAAAAGTTGATCTTGAAGGAGAATTTGTAAATGCACTTGAAGAACTCAATAGAGTAAGAAATGAATACAAGCTATTCAAGAATGTTGTTGTTGTGGAGTAGAACTAACTGGTCAAATGCCTTAAAGAATCTAAGAGATGCATCTTAGAGTTGAAGAATCAACAAGAAGACAAAAAGGAGTTCAGGTGTAAAGATCTAGCATCTGAGCTAGAAGTAAAAGATAAAGAACATCAGAAGTTGCTTGAAGAAATGGAGATTCTCTGAAATGACCTTGAGAAATATCATGATGAGCTCAAGGTGAGAATATGATATGATGACAACAGTGATGCCTTGTACAAAATATTGAAAAATAAATAGCACGCCAAGGAAATTGAAGGATTAGGAAGTGGTGTTGATGAATTCTCCACCAGCAGGAATGTCCCCCACAATGACATTCTGTTTGTCTCCTCAAATTTAGGGAACAAGGGAAAACCCTTCAAAGTTAGAGATGCTCCCCAGAAGGTTGATCTAATTTCAACTAGTGAATAGTTGAAGACAAGGATGAATACCTATGCTACAAGGAGGAATAATGCAGACCCCAAAGGAAAAGGGAAGATGGGAGAAGACAACTTCACCAGAAGCAAGAACATGAGAAGACAATAGAGAAGACCTTCTACCAGTAGAGGACAAGGAAATGCTATCACCCATAGGATGGAGCATGTGTGGGAAAAGAAGAGATCAGATGGAAGAGTTGCAAAGGATGGTCAATCTAGGATCCATCCCCGGAGAAGGAGATACTAGACCGGTAATATATCCCCATGCACTACAGAATATGTTTGTAAGTTATATACCTTCCTTCTCCAGTTACTGCTTTGCATGTAATATTTTTGGCCATAGGGAAAAAGAATGTAAAAAGAGATCTAGAAAGAACAGTCTAAGATCTCATAGAAATCATACATATGAGCAAAATGTATCAAGGAGTAGAAGCATGCATATCCCCTCTCCCGGTTATGCAAATAGTGTTTCTTATAACTATAATAGATCTAGCCATAGAAGTTATGAAAGTAGGGAGAATAACTCACAACTCTATAGAAACCAGTGGAACAATCATGCTCAGTATAGTGGCAGTTATAGAAGATATGAGCAGCAAAGACTTGCATGGAACCAAAGGAGAAATATCCTTGCAGGATTAAGAGGTCCACCGGTTTAGGTTGTTGGTCACAACAACATGACCAAAATAAGATGGTCTAACCGGTATGTTAGAAGGTTCCCCAATCATGAGGCTGGGATGGATGCTGGGTGCTAGTATAGCACTACTTCTGGTTATGTGGAAGAATCTAAAAATGCAAGGACCCATTAGTAGAAGAAGGTAAGACCTGCTCCCAAGACTAAAAATGAGAAGAAGAATGCGACCAAACAGGTATGGAGGGAGAAGCAAGAAGATGCAACTATGGATCAACACTGTGCATTCAATGCATAGGTGATATCTCTTAAGGATTAAATGAGATGCAGGACCTTAGGGGGACTAGTACACTAAACTTATCATTCACCCCCTCAATGAAGAACGATACTTGGAAGAACAAGTTGTTGCTAGCATGAAAGAAGGAAATGAGAAGATAAGTGTGTGTAGTGGCTACCTTGGCTACACACTTGCAGATGAAGGATGGCTCACTACTACATGTGTCAATGGATGACCAATTAACAATTGGTATCAAATGCAATGTGACACAAAATGTCAGGAGGAGTTACAGGAAGGTGCTCTGGTAGTGATGATGGAGCGGTCTAAGAAACTAGTATGTGCAGGATGTTACTGACATGAATGCTAATAGGTACTTGCAGGTTATGTAAGACAAGGAGGTTTGAGATCATTTCATTAGCCCCAATAGCATGAAATGAGGAGTTTATGTCTTAGGTGGTGCTGATGAAGACCTAAATGACATATGTTGGCCTAATTGTTGATCATGAAGGCTTGCAATGTTGGGTAACCGTTTTGATTTATGGCATGGTGATGATATTATATGGCATTGTGTACATCCAGGATTATGTCATAGGTTGTGGTATATATAATGGAGCTGATAGATCATCAAAATGATCACTTATGCACAGCTCAACTAGTATAAGGTGAAGATTGGAGCTCCTATTTCAGACCTAACCAAAACTGTGGACTTGAGATGTATGAATTAGGGGGAGCTCAAGTGCTCATGATGCAGATCCTACATTATTGAACTTATGGGGGTACTGGCTACTTGAAACTATAAACGATGGAAATTGTTGTAGGAATACCCAAGAGAATTTCATGATTAAGGGTATCTTGGTATCAGACCAATTGGTAGCACTCATAGTACAATCACATTTGATTCTCAAGATCAATTGGTATCAGATGGGAGATGATGTAGTCTCATCGACATGTATGATGTACTCACTGACACATGTGATTTCAATTGGTTTCATTCTTGCATATGCATTATGGCTCTGGGTTGCATATACACTTGGTTGCTGAAAAATTGGTGTTAGTTGATGGTTGAGCCCTCCATCTCAAATGATGTGATTTGAGAGGATGCAAAGTATGAAGGTTATAGGAGCAGATGCATCTAGTAGAGAAAAAAGAGAGAAACCCTAATAGTGCCCTTTGCAATTGTTGTTAAAGGGGGAGAGAGATTCTATAGTATACTGGATATTACATGTGTGAGAATCCATGGATCACACAAATGGGGAAAGAGAATAAATAGTATGTCGGATACTACATGTGTTGACATCAATGCTAAAGGGGGAGATTGTTGACATTGAGTTGTTGTTGATGTCAACTGGTATAGGATGGCTATTAGTATAAGAGATGTATATGCAACACTATCATCGATCCATACCGGATGTGATGTCTTTGATGTCACCTAGTATTGCACGTCACCGGTAAGGGAGAGAATGTCATTCAACAAAATGGCCATTGGAGTCACTGGTACACAAGTTAGTGTTTGACTTGTGTTGGAGATATGGAAAGGAGACTGATATGATATAACAACCGGTAAATGATGACATCTAGAAGAGAGCACGATGATGGTCAGTTGATTGTGCTGAAGAGGGGGAATGTTATCTAAATCACATCAACACTGGAAGAGAAGTATGTGCAGGCCACCAGTATGGTGTGTGGATGAAGAATAACATGACTACCACCGAATGAAGAGAAAATTGACAGTAAGAGTTCCCAAACCAGATCACATGTGCATGTTTGAAGATATGCTTCTCAAACAGGGAAGCCATATTGATGTAATGTCAGATGCAGATGATAAGGATCTAGTCCCACTGGTAAGTGGAACTTATCTCCTATTATGAAAAGTGTGCGTCATAGTTCTGTGAGATAAGACAAAAGAGTTAAAGACATGTGCTTGAAGTCTCACACCGGATCTACCGATGAATCATGAAGATTCCTTGAGTGCATGAAATCAAAGATATGCACTGGATCGACAAAGAAGGCATAATGAGGTACCTGAACTATTGAAGTGTGATGGTTTTGTCACCTTGACAAACTAGTTAAGATATGGTCTGGGCTGATGATGAAGAAGACAAGGCTATAACAACTGCAGATAGAGAATACAACAGGTATGTAGATGCCTTAGAAGGAAATAGTTGAAGGTTGATGACTAGTGTAATCAAGGGTGCCTACTGGTAAGTATGAGAACCAGTGAGAGACAAAAGAGGCTAAGTGATGTGCTCTTTTCTGATGAAGATGACCATGTGGTGGATTGATATGTTTGGTAACTGGCAAAGGTGCTCCACCAAAAGAGATGCCAAGTGTAATGTGATGGCTGATCGGTTAGGGTATAACCTGTAGGGTTAGCGAGGCAGTAGATGAACACGATAATGGAGTTGGTTGATGATCCTATCCAGACCGACATAGAAGACCTAGCAAAGATGGATTCTGACAAAGGGGCCACATCGAGGTGAAGTGGCATGCATGCACTAGTAGACATGTTGAGTCGATAAAGTATCAGGCGGCGAGGCAGATGGTGACACGTCGATATTTATGTTGACTGCATGATTCATAGGACGTGAAGCAGAGGTTTGCAACTTGAGGTCAGATGGACAACAAAGATCCCGGTCAGACTATTTGACCAGATTAAGGTAGTTAAAGAAAACTGTGAGACTATTCTTGGTGATCAACCAAGAGATCCATCGAAATTTTATATGCAAGTTGCTAGATGAGGAAGACGTGTTTTGGAAGGCACGCCAATGATGGGATTGATTGACGAATTATAGTTCATCAACCAAGGGGATAAGATCTCGAGAGATCTGATTTGATTTTACTTGGCTCGACCTCAAAGAAGAAACCCTAACCGCCCAAATGTTGAATTGGCTTTTGACAGGAAAACTAGTTTATAAATATGCGAGCCAAAATCGATGAGTCTTGTTGCTAGATGAGAGGGTATTACTGCTGAAGAAGTGAAATCAATCAAGTGCTCACCAAGAAGAAGAAGAAAAGACTAATTATGAGGAAGAATAGGGTTGAATTGTTCAACCGACAACAAAGAGAGAACTGACAGTCAGCCATTGAGTCTGACAAAGAAGAAAACTTACAGTGATAGAACTGGCACAAAAGTATAACATAAGACTACAGAGAAGGAAAACAAAGAACCGACAAAGGGTAGTACTAGTAGAGAGGAGTAGTGTAGCAGTGAAAACCGACAAAGAGTAGAATTGACAGAGAGTGAACTGACAAATAGAGAATCGACAAAGAAGAAGAAGAGACTGAACTAGTGAAGGTGCAACAGAGAGTAAGGTTGTATCAGGTGATAAGATTGCAGCTGTGTTAGGGTGAGCAGAGAACTGACATAGTATTGGAGAGAGGAGATCCAGTAGAGAGATTTGTAGAAGAGTTACAAAATTCATTAGTAATAAGACTATTACTTTTGTAATTGAATATGTTCATTGAAGAGCACTAAGTTGGAGCTCAATGTAGGGGTTGTAGCTCCTTGGGTTGGTGCTCTAAATCAAGGGTGGGTGCTCCTTGGTTTGGTTCCCTAAACGTTGTAATAAGAGTTTCATTGTGAGGCTAGATTGGAGTAGTAGACTCCAACAACATTTCTGACCAAGGTTTTTCCCATCTTGTGTTTTCCTCGTATATGCTAGTGTTATGTGATGTCCCTTTCATGTATGATTTCTTTTGTGTTAGTATCCCCTCTAATCGGTAAGTTATCTTTCTCTTAGATTTGATAACCAGTATACACACATAGGATAGTTAAAGGGAAATGTTTTGGAAACCACTGATTCACCCCCCTCTCAGTGGCACATGTGTCTAACAGCTAGTAGTTGGACAATCAAAGTAGGTGAATTGCTCAAAGGAAATAAAAGAAGATAAGAGAAATAAAAGATAAGATGATAGACAACAATGATGCTTGTTTGACTTGATAAGAACATTTATCTTGGTGTGCAAGATTCTATCACTATTGTGACAAGAGATATCTTAGATGTAAATGTATTACTTTGGACCTCTAAATAAATGAATATATTAGAGATAGTGTGAGATTAACATTGTGTGATGGTAATATACATCTATGATTAATTTATAGATTATTCATTCATTTTAAAAGTTTAATCTATAAAATCAAAAAACATAGCTACGAATAGAACTCTCCACACCTTAAATATAGACCACATAAAAGGTTCAATTATTAGATACATCTGTCTATATGTAACTTATTATAAAGAGGACAATAAACAAGTAAAGGAAATAACTCGAGTGGTAGTGCTAAGGTTTTGGCTTTCTTTGGTGATGGTGTTGAAGAAGGAATGATGACACAGATGACAAGGATGAAGATATTGCTTTTGTGTTGGGTTCTCATTGGAGGGAGAGAATTGGTCAATATTTGGGCTATGTAGGGGATTTATCACCCTTGTATTTCATTTTCCCTCCTCACTCGAATTTCTTTCTAGCTTGCATTGTGTACATTGGAATAGTATTTTTCCTCTAATTCCCTAGTTGAGTTAACTTATTTGTCAATTTATACTAATAGGAAATTTCATTCTAATTCATTCATTTTACAAGTTTAATCAATAAAACTAAAAACGAAAACTATTAATAAACGTAACTTCACCTTAAATATATGCCACATAGTAGGTCAAATTATTATATGCCTTTTCCTATATGTAAGAATCCTTATAAAGGGAGGGAAGAGAATAATGATACATATTATGATCAATAACACCATAGCAACCATAACTTCAAGAAAAACTTATACAGAAAGGAATGAGGTGTTTCCATAGACATACTTTTTAGGCACTCCATGAGGTTAGTCGTGACATCTATTAAATAACTAAATAAAGAAGGTATGTTGATAATGTTTACATCACCATACCATGCAAGATGACATCAATATATTACTCCATAATGCTCAATCTTTGGGTATTAATTATAGCCATTAATTTTTGAGTCTTAGAGCAATTTATAATCGTATTTCTATTTGTATTCCCAATTGTTTTGATTAAGTAAAAACAGGTTTTTGAAAGGAACCCGTACCCTTTACATATCAGGAGAGCAAAAGAACTAGAAAGAACTGTGCCTGATCACTTCAAAGTTCACTTTCACTTGTGGCACCGAAGAAGGTATTGCCACACATTGTTTAGCATGATGTCTTTGTTGTGCTCAAATCATTTGCACATTTGAAGGTGCCTATTGTAATACTTGATGTTACAATTACACATTATTGTTTGTTCATTGTGTAGCCATGATAAATGGTCCTATTGACAAATTTTGGGTTGTTTGTGCATAATCTGTCATGTATGCCAAACTTGATTATACATAAGTATACTACTGTGTCATTGGATGTCTGAACATACGGAATATGTGGCATCAGCATAGTGAAATGTTCTCGCATCTCTGATTGTTAATCATCTTAAGGAACCTTAGATGTCTTTTGTTGTGCTACATTTGTCAATGTTTTTGGTATCACCATTTGGTCTTACGCAAATGGCATTGTATTAAGCAATGGATTATTGACCACTTCAAACAATGCCTTTGGAGAAATTTTCACACTTAAATTCTTAGATGCATGTGTCTCAAGTAGTGTAGTTGGAGCCTCTTGTTGCAAACTAACTTCATTTTGACGAGGCTCAATATTAATGAGATTGTTTGTCTCATGTTGAACTTGAACATTACTTTGAGCATTTGACGTCACAAAATTCCATTAAATCATACTTAAATATTTAATGGGAAACATTTGAAACATCTTGCTCATGAATTTATCCACTTTTTTGGTTATTTTGGGATTGTTGATAACCATATCAAATCTGTGTGTGTTTGGATCAAAAGATGAATCTGGTTTATCATTTGGGTCAATTTCTTGTTGAAGGTCCTCAATTGATCCAAAGCCTTGTAAAATATTTTGTCCTCCACATGATGTTGGTGGTCATTGGTTCAATTGATTATTGTGAAATGGTGCTATCCTTGAGGGTGTTGGTGGTACACTTCCACACCCTGGTTTCATTGGCACAAATATGGGTTTATAGTATGGTGGCGATCATAGTTGTACCATCTCATATTGTGATATTGTGTTGCTTGGAGGACCCACATTAAAATTAGGTGGTTGGGTATGATATTGTTGAATTTTTGTGTTTTGTATATCATCCATTGGAAAAGACATAGCTTGATATGTAGGCTCTTGTGATTTTTTGAACTTGGACCTTGTTTCAACAAAAATGTCACTATGCAATGTTTTTTGGGATTTTTGGATTCAAGAATGCAATGAAATGCAACTAAAAGGATTGTAACAAAAAGGATCTTTATTAGGGTTGACCCCTGATTGTTCACTAGCACTGGTGGAGGTAGTGGCACTCGATGCTTCAGCTCCATACTTTTTGTCAAGAGTGTCAATCATTCTTCTTACTTTTCTTTTCATCATTGGCACCTAAAGTCCTGTTTTATTTTGGAGCTTGCCTCCTCACAGGTTCCGAATCTCTTTGCCTTTGGGTCCATCGATTTGGACAACAACATGTTGACATGTATTTTAACAATGTCTGTTGCAACCTCAAAGCCCATAGGTGGAACCCAAAAGGTTCTAGGTTGAACGACTTGTAAAATACCACAATCTGTGTCTACAAGAAAACAAATGTTGTCTTTGTTTTTCTGCACTATACCGGTTGGGATTCTTTCCCTCTTGTGCATCCTAATTTGAAATTTCTTAAAGTATCCCCACATTGTTTCACCAAACCTATCTCCCAGATCCTGAATCATTTCACCTATCTGAACCATGATAGGTTTTTCTTTAGACCATACTACATTATCTAGGTTACCGAGGAAAACGTTTTGTACATAGAAAAATATACATACCAATAGTAAGTCATATTTGGAAGATTTCTTCTTGTCCTTCTTGATTCTCTCCATGTTCACCATAAATTGGCTTCTGATGATCTCACAAATGCCATAGGTTGCATCCTCCTTGATAATTTGATAGGCAACATGTATATCTCCACTTGGCACACTATTCATCTGACTTCATTGATATACTCTATAACCCAGCACTGCAGAGCCAATCTTACTTCAACATCCTCAATATGGGTGATTGTCATTGCTCTAATATCACATCGAGATTTGGTTAACCAGATGACTTCAGATGATGAAATTGTTCTTAGGGTCAATGCTTCACTAGCTATAGTAAACCTTGTAACTCTTCGAATCACATCTTTTGTGATCTTAATCGATGCTTGAGTTTCTAGCCACAAAAATTGATCATGAACTCTGGTTAGTAAATACCTAACCCATTTGGCATGAAAATGATCAGAAAAATCGACAACATTAGACAAACCCTTGGTCGTCAGAGGTATATATTCTTCCTTCAACTGATCATTAACACAAAACCCTTTAAATTCATTCTAAATAAATTTGTTTCCAAGTTCTTCGAGTTTGCAGTGAATGTAGGAGCAAATGTCTTCAACCAATAATACACCAGAGGAAACAGATGATAAGGCACCAGTCATGTCGATCTCACTGACTTTCATTAGATGCAGCTTGAACTCGGGTTGGGGTTCTTTGATAGCTTCAACCAACACATGAGTCGATATCGACGCTGCCATGATGACCTTCAAACAAAATTTTCTCAAACAGGGTTTGAATACCTTTTTATCAGAAATACCAACCACCACTATCACTCTACTTAAATGTTTTGCACAAATATTACTAGCAAGCTTTCAATCACCTTTGATCGCACAAGAGCTCGAGAAATTTCACAAGAAATCAGTGTAAATGAAAATGTGTTGACATGTCCTTTTTTTTATCCATTGAGATTTATCAGCATAATGATACAACGGTTAGTTTTAAAAACTTAAAACTTAAAGTACACCGATTTGCTTTTTACCGGTTGTTTGTTACTGACACTGGTACACAAACAACTAAATCAAAAGACATTCTTCAACCAAGAAATTTTAGACTAGATTTTATGCATCTCAACTATGCAGATAGACATAACCTTATATTTGTAGAGGGGATACAAAAATAATCTTACCATATGTGCCCCCCCCAAGTATTGATATTCCTAGTTTGAAGAGGAACTGTCATCACCAGTGGATGATGACTTAATTTATGGAGAAATTTATCCTTATTTGCTTTCTTCTCTCTTAATCCATGTCTTTTTCATTTCATTCTTCATCTCTTCAATTGTCTTCTTTCCTTTCAATTCATTTTTCCCTTTCTTCTTGCTAAATTGATTCTTGTCATCAGACCGGTTATAGGATCGGTTCCTGCACTCTCTGGCTAAGTGACCGATCTTATGGCAATTGAAATATGCCATACCACTTGTCCTCCATGGTCTTGCATTATTTCTTTGCCCCAATCTCACTCTGCAATTTGCTGCAACATGACCAAAAATACCACAAGTGGAACAAGTGACATTGAACTGATTATTCCTTTTATTAGGACTAACCGGTTTGAATGGTGAACTTGATACATTCTTCAAATTTGTGTCCAAGCTTATTGCATCTAAATAAATGTCCATTAAATATTTTTTCTATTTGACATTCTACTAGATTGAGATCTACACTCATAAGCATTGTGGCCATCCTTATGACAATTATGGTAGTAACCATCAAAGGTGAAAATCTTCTTTCGACTAACCGGTTTATTTCTACAGTCATTAGTCTTATGACCCAGTTTACCACAATGATTACAAGAGGATTTAGAAAACTTCATAGCTTTCACTTCTAAATGGTTCCTTTTATCATCCTTCATCTTTTTGGATTTAGATGATTCTCCAGTTTCCATAGGATCTGTACAGAAGTAACCAAGATCGGTTGTTTCCTTTGTTTTTCTCTAAGCCTTCAACTGATTATCTATCTTTTTAGAGATTTCATTGAATTTCCTTAGCTTCTCATTTCTCTCATTTTCATCTTTCAACTCACTCTTGAGTTGTTCAATCTCTTTCATCATCTTCTCCTTTTTCTCTATGTTGTCATGCAAATGCTTATTTATGTATTCATTCTCCTGAGTGAGAGTTCAAATTTCCTCATCTTTCTCAATCATGATTGCATCATTTTCTCTTAGGGCATCTTCAGCAAGCCTTCTGGCTCTTTCATCTTTTGACAGGGCTTCTTCTACCTCTCTATTTCCTTCATCATACTTATGCTAGCTTCTAGTAACTCAACCATCCTCAAGGCCTGGCTTTCATGTTCTCTTTTGAGATGTGTGATTTCTTCAGTCAACTTCTTATTCTTTTCCATGAGTTCTGAGACTACTTCTTCTGCTTCCTCAGATCCACTTTGTTCAAAGAGTTGATTTGTAATATCATGACTCTCAATTAGCTGTTGAGCTAGTTCTCTTCTTTTTGCAAGAGATTTTCTCAATCTCTCTTTCAACTAAGCAATAATTTCATTTGCTTCATCAATCTGCTTCTCTTCCATGATCTTTATCCTCAAGCCGTCAAGCTTCACTTCAGAGGATCAGAGCTTTGATACCAATTGTTAGTCCTTACTGGTACTGAGAGGGGAGGGGTGAATCAACACTTTACTAGTTTTACTCAATCAAAGCTTTTAACTTAAGTTTGCACTAACTTAACATTCATCAATATAAATAATTATTGTAGAAGAATATGCATGCATGAAAAGATACATAGTGACACCAAGATTTATCTCATGGAAACCCAAATGGGAGAAAACCACGGTGTGAATAGGAACTCACAAAATTTATATACTTCTGGAGTACGGCTGGTAAGGAGCCAATCCTATTAGGAGATTACAAAGACACTATTAAGTGCCACCCGGTTAAGTGATTTTGATTGAGGCCTTTCAGTGCGTTTACCCTGTTAAGGGTTGCCTTGTTAAAGGTCTTAGGATCATCAATTAAGATGACATCTGGTTAAGGGATTTTTACAATAAGACCTGTTAAAGTCCACCCTTTAAAGGGATTTTAGTTGCAGTGATTAGAAAGCAACAAAAAGATGATCTGTTGGAGTGACTACTGATAGCTTGATTAGATCATATTGAAAATCATACTATATCTGCATTGGTTGTGTCTTCCATGTACAAGATGGGTTTCCTGAATATACCTTCAGCTCTACACTCTACCGATTAACTAATCCTTGACTCTACACTCTGCCAGTCATATGTCACTTGGCTCTGGACCCTATTCTACTCTCCCTATGTTCACTTTCAGATATTAATTTACACATGAACAACAACCTCATCAAAATGAGTTATGTAAATTTATTACCCTTTGGATCTGTCACCAACTTTCCCTTCAAAACATGAAATTGAAAATTTTGTTACCGCGTCATAAATCACTCTCCAGAAATCATTCCAAGAATCTCTGTCAAAACTGTTGTTCATGGCGATAAGTCCGCCGGTTGACTGGAGAAGATTGCCAGTTTAACTGGATGTTAACTGAATGTTACCAAGTCTGTCAATGTACCGATCAAAATCTACCTAGCCGATTACCTTCTGTATACGGATCTGTTCACTGTCATTGTTTAGCCAGTTGACCTCTTCTGTGTCGGTCTACTCACTGCTTGCCAGTTGGTCCCCTGTGTACCGGTCTACTCACCGTTTGCCCTGTCTACACTCTTCTTAGCCGGTTATCATCTGTATACTGGTCTACTTACTACTGATAGACTATGTAGACTTGAAAGATAATGTTACCAACAATGACAACCATATCATTCATTAGTTTACCGACATACAAAATGCATGAAAAATGCCAACAATGTTTACTTATGCTGGGTTGGTCCGACATTTGCACTAAGATTGAATAGGAAGTTGTTTGTCTTCGAAGACTCAACCTCACATTTAGCAAGGTCCCACACTTGGGAGGTTGTTTCCATGTTTCACAAGTTTAGTGATCAAGTCTGGTCACTAAGGGTGTAAAATTTTGTGACAATAGTACCCAAGTATCTTACACAAGGAATTTAACATTCCTTTATTCCTTTCCTTGCCCATGTCTTTGTAGTGTAGGACAAGGATTACCTGTGGTTATTTCACAAGATAATTATATACATAATTATGTCATAGTATAATGAAATCATTAAAAAAAATTAAAATGCATATTTTGTAATGGTGAAAATGGTCAAAATATTGTGATAGTAACTATATATTTAAACCCTACATGAAATCATATCATTGATGCAAATTTGACAAAATAGGTTTTACTAGGACACTGTTACATCCCTCTTTTCAGTCATCCCAAAGTACAATCCTCCTCTCAAGCTCTCACATGGTGCCACTTGGAGACATCTTTTGGCTTGAGAAATCATCCTAGCCATTGATCTTCTCTCCTCTCATCCTCATCATTAATTCCTTCTCCCCTCTCCTCATATGCCAAACACTTATCCATTTTCACATATCATACATTCAAATCCATTTAGCAGGGTATGTGCACAAAGATGGTGGTTAGAAAAGTGGACACCACCCAAAAAAAACATGGAAAAATAAGCAGCGCATACACAGTTTTAAAATTTGAAATTCCCACGTACGTGCTTAGGTTTGTTCTTCCTGAGCCTAGAGAAGATAGAGTGTACGTGCCGCTTTTAGGAAAATGAGCGCGTACGCACTACACCTAGGAAAATGAGCACGTATGTGCTGCTCATAGGAAAATGAGCACATACGCGCTAATAATCCAAATATAATCGTGTACGCGGTGCCAGGTAAAAAAAGTTAAAAAAAAAAACTAGGTCTCATTTACCTGTGAATAGCGCATTTTTTACTTCATTTTTTACCCATTTCTTCTCCTAAACCGTGAACGGGGTACTAGATTTGTCCTCCAAGCTATGGATCAAGGTTAGTTTTTGTTTATTTTTGTCTTTTTTTCTTGTTTGTTCAATTTGTTTTACATTTTGAATTTAATTTCATTAATTTTGATTAGGTTTTTTCATTTTTTGTTTCAAAAACTAGATTCTTCTAATCTAGAACAAGAACAACCAAATGTACCTCCTGAAAACCCACAAGAAGAACCAAATGCACCTCCTGAAAAAACATAAGAACAACCCCCAATTCCTCCTTTTGACTGCACACTCGAAACACAGGAGCAATTAATTAATCAGTTAGGACAAAATACGTCTAAAATCAATAGACTGATTGTTAAATTGAAAACTTTTGAACTTGAGCATCATCAATCCCTCGCCACTAGCCTAGAAACATTAGTTAGTGGTGCCATAGCTGTTTCCACACAAATTACCAAATGGGGAAGCTTTAGGGATAAGTGTCATCAATTCTATGCCGATGACCTATCATATGATAGAGTAAAAAAACAAAAATATTACTAAACAACAAATATGTGCCCTTTTCATTGATCCCAAAACTGGCCAGTCATTACCTCTTAATGCAAAGAGGTTTCCCATACATTGGTGTACCAATGTGCAGATGAAGAATCTTTTTTGGCAGAGGTGGTGGATGGTCTTTGATGATCCACCTTGTAATAATTATGAGGTGCCATTATATTTTTTGAGAAAAGTATATTGTGAGTTTGTGCTCAATGTGTGCCCAAACTATTTTGACATGAGAGAGTTCCATGGTAGAGGTGGCGGCTCTGCACAAGATAGACCTGGAGCCCGTAGGCGATTACTCGCGGAGAGTCACCGCCCCCTAGCACCCAAACCCAAGGTGCATCAGGTTGTCCTAGTAGAGCTCAAAGAGTCGATGGAGCTAAAGACTCTTCAGGTGGCCACAACATTGACTGGTGCCATCATCCATCATGGGACATCATTAGCACACCCTATTGTATTGGATGATGAGCCATTAGGTGGCGACAGAGATCCCATCCAACATATGTGTGTCAGTTGCTCGGGGATATGCTCGGGGGTAGATGATGCAGCCGGTGCAGATGGATCCTCATCTCATTTGTGCACGATTTGCGGGAGTAGATGTCAGGCCCACATGGTTGAGGATTTCACGCTAACAGATGAGTTGATGGACATGGTGTTTGCCCATGAGCCACAAACACAGTTGTGTTAATTTGAATTCATAGCATTTTATTTATCAGTCACTTTAAATTTGTAATTACATAAATGAATTTTCATTTATACATCGATTTAAATTGAGATAAATAATATGCATTTCAGGATGCAGCAACGGTATCCCATACTCCTCCCCTAGTTACTGTAGCTGCAACTTTGATGCATGAGGTATACATTTTGTAACATGTTAAAATAGAATAGTACACTTCGAATTAAAAAAAATACAATATATACTAACTCTCTTTAATGCTTGGTCCAATTTCTGGTTTGTAGGTGTTGACAGGGACGCAATGTCCTAGATTGATGACATCACGCTCTCAGCGATCGATTTTGGGCTACAAGGCTATATGGTATCATATTTCGTACAACCCTTTTTATGTATTGTTTTGATTGAATATGCAAGTCATTTCATTTTAGATTTTTAAAATTATGTTTAATTTATTATCTGTACTAATATCTCATGTTAATTTTTATTTTTTTAGGGTACCCCCTCTGCATGTAGGACTCGTCCTAAGAAAAATGATTCCTTGAAGATGCCAAAACGTAGGAAGAAGGTAATTGAACACATTTTTAGTTGTACAATTGTTTGAAAATGTTGAAATCAAGTATTAGTTGGGGTTTGTAGATTGATTAGTGTTTTTTGTCTATTTTACATGTACAACGACCATTGAGCTATGTGGATTTGTTGAATGCACCTGATTCGCCTGTGGATCAAGAGAGGGTGGAGGTATGTATCTCTACTTTATTTTCTTGATTTCATGATTATATGTACGCATACATGTGAACTTGTGATATATTATAATCTTATAATTTTTTCATACTAGAAAATCCATACCTATTTCATCAATGGCAAACCCTCCTCCTTGCACTGGAGAAGCATCTCAGGATCCGGTACACCTTTGTTTGATATGTAAAATTCATTGTTTTTAACCTTCAATACTTATCATTATATTATTTGTATTTAATCTTTGAACATTTTTTGTATAGGTAATAGCAACAGTTTCTACATCGATGGTGAGCCATCCTCGGTCCATTGGAGAAGCATCTTAGGCACAGGTACGCCATTGTTCTCTATATTATATCTTTTAAGTGTTTTTGATATATTTATGTTAGTACATTGTATTAATTGTATATTTAATCTACAATTGACCCCTTCGCAGTACGACGATAATGTGGATCCATTTAAGTATGTCTTCAAGAAAACTCCTAAGAGTGACAAGGAGATGAGAGCGAAGACATTATCTCCTAGATCAGCTGATGAGGTAATCTACATTTCAATTGCAAAGGAATTAAAGTTAAATGCATAGTTATGTTGTTAATTGTGAACTATTTTCTACAAAAGAATTCTAACTTGGCTTTTGAATTGTGGTTTTGCAGCCATCTATAGAGCCGTGTACTACATCGAAGAGGCTTGATTTTGATGATCCACCACAAGTTTAGGATCATATAGTATTAGTTTTGGTCATAGAATGACCAATACATGTAGATATAATCTACATTTTTATTGTATATCGATTTGGACATGGCATATGCCACATTTTTGTAATACTTGTATTGACTTGGCAGACATGCCTTATATATATATAATCACGATATTTGATCCAATAAATGTGTATTGAGTTCATTATTTTGTATTCGTTGTATTTTATGGTTGTCCTTTTATAAATTTAAATGAATATTTGCATATGTAATTCACAATATGAATATAAACAACAAAAATATATGATATAAAACATTGCAATTGTGGAATATGATTTGATAAAATTTCTAAAATGTTGAATTAAGCATACAAAACTCCTTTTATTTAGTTCATTATTGTGTATTCATTGTATTTGGTGTCTACCCTTTTATAAATTTAAATGAATATTTGCATATGTAATCAACAATATGAATATAAACAACAAAAATCGACAATATGAATATAAACAACAATATGTGTTTGGTGCGAGAGCACCCTCACGCTCGCAATGATCAAATTTTGTTCATCGTGTACACAAACCGACATTGTGAGTGCATCTGGGTGGGAAGATTTACACTAGGCATGCCCCTGTGGTTCATCCCAAAGAGCCAGAACTTCGAGAGTCATACCATACCAGTGTGATCTCTCAAGTGCCCTAAGTCCAAAAAATTGTCAAAATTTGACAGACTGTTTCTTCAAATCCAGGACACATATGGTCGATCCGCTTGAACTCATGTGGTCACATGACACTCCTCTACAATGGCCTATCTTAGTTTTTGACGAATCGGAGCTATTTTCAATTGGTAGCATTTTTTTGTCTGCTGCAAAAACCGTCAGTTGCATGCAATGCAAAGTTGCTAGATTGGCTATAATTGATTCGGTTTGTCATGTGCACAAACCAACATTGTGAGCACATCTAGGTGGGTAGGTTTACGCTAGCATGCCCCTGTCATGCATCCCAAAGCATCAAAATGTCGAGAGTCATATCATACCGGTGCAATCTCTGAAGCACCCCGAGTCCAAAAAAATGTCAAAATTTGATGGATTGTTTCTTCAAATCTAGGACACATAAGGTTGATCCATTTGAACCCGTGGGGTCACGTGATGATCCTCTAAAATGGCTATCTCAGTTTTTGATGAGTCGGAGCCATTTTCGATTGGTAGCATTTTTTCGCTTGTTGCAAAAACTGTCAATTGCATGCAATGCAAAGTTGTCAGATTGGCTAGAATTGATTCGGTTCGTCGTGTGCACAAATCGACCTCGCAAGCGCATCTAGGTGGGTAGGTTTACACTAGGCATGCCCCTGTTGTGCATCCTAAAGCATCGGAATGTTGAGAGTCATACCATACCGGTGTGATCTCTCAAGTGCCTTGAGTCCACAAAATTGTCCAAATTTGATGGACTGTTTCTTCAAATCCAGGACACATAAGGTCAATCTGTTTGAACCCGCGAGGTCGCGTGAGGCTCCTTTATAATGGTCTATCTTAGTTTTTGACTAGTCAAAGCCATTTTTCGATTGGTAGCATTTTTTTGCCTGCTACAAAAACCATCAATTGCATGCAATGCAAAGTTGCCAGATTGGCTAGAATTGATTTGGTTCGTCATGTGTACAAACCAACGTCGCGAGCGTGTTTGGGTGGGTAGGTTTACACTAGGCATGCCCCTGTCGTGCATCCCAAATCGTTAGAATGTTGAGAGTCATATTGTACTGGTGCGATCTCTTAAGTGCCATGAGTCCAAAAAAATGTCAAAATTTGACAGATTGTTTCTTCAAATATAGAGCACATATGGTTGATCTGTTTGAACCCATGAGGTTGCATGAGGCTCCTCTATAATGGTTTGTCTCAGTTTTTGATGAGTTGGAGCCATTTTTGATTGGTAGCATTTTTTCGCCTACTACAAAAACCGTCAGTTGCATGCTATGCAAAGTTGCCAGATTGGCTAGAATTGATTCAGTTCATCGTGTGCACAAATCGGCATTGCGAGTGTGTCTAGGTGGGCAAGTTTACATTAGGCATTCCCTTGTCGTGCATCCCAAAGCGTTGGAACGTCGAGAGTCATACCGTACTGGTGCGATCTCTCAAGTGCCTTGAGTCCAAAAAATTGTTAAAATTTGACGGACTGTTTCTTAAAATCCAGGACACATATGGTAGATCCGTTTGAACCCATGGGGTCATGTGAGGCTCATCTACAATGGACTATCTCATTTTTTGACGAGTCGGGGCCATTTTCAATTGGTAGCATTTTTTTGCTTGCTCCAAAAACCATTAGTTGCATGCAATGCAAAGTTGCCAGATTGGCTAGAATTGATTCGGTTCGTCATGTGCACAAATTGAAATCGCGAGTGCATCTAGGTGGGTAGGTTTATGCTAGGAATGCCCTGTCATGCATCCGAAAGTGCCAGAATGTTGAGAGTCATATTGTATCAGGGTGATCTCTCAAGTGTCATGAGTCCAAAAAATTGTCAAAATTTGACGGACTATTTGTTTCAATCTAGGACACATATGGTTGATCCATTTGAACCCGTGGGGTCACGTGAGGCTCCTCTACAATGTCCTCTCTAGGTTTTTGATGACTCGAAGCCATTTTTTTGCCTGCTGCAAAAATCATCAGTTGCATGCAATGCAAAGTTGCCAGATTGGCTAGAATTGATTCGGTTGGTCATGTGCACAAACCGACGTCACAATCATGTCCAGGTGGGTAGTTTTACAATAGGCATGCCCCTGTCATGCATCCCAAAGCACCGAAATGTCGAGTGTCATACCCTACTGACGCAATGTAGAAGTTGCTTGACAACTTTTTTGACAACAATGATAATTTTTGCTCAAATTGTATCTAGTCTCAATCTATGACCCCTGTGACCCGATAATGACTCAAATAATTCTCCATGATTATACAAGAATCAAGAATTCTCATGATTGACTAGGGGCACATCACATATACTCAAAACATAGTCACAAAACATTGACACACAAAATAGTCACAAAACATTGTCACATATTATTCAAAAATTTGCCTCTAAATATGGTCAAATAAGCTCTTGGCTATTTGATTATAAAAAAAAATGTCTTTCAAATCATCTCATGGGATTTTATACAAAATTTGGCATTACAGTATGTGCGATTCAACTCATCGCCATTTTAATATACAAATCATCTCATGGGCTTTTATACAAAATTTAGCATTACAATATGTGTGATTCAGCTCATTGCCATTTTAATATACAAAATTTGGCATGTACATATGTACAAATCAGCTCATTTCCATTTAAATATACAAAATTATGCCCCTAAACATGTAAAAATCAGCTCATGGGCATTTATATATACAAAAAATGAATATAGAACAATTCGTCGATGATTTATAAAAAAATCTCAAAATCATTCTACTTTGAACCATAGAATCAATCAAGTGAGCCTTCAGGATCGGCTCTAACCCGTATTATGTCAATTATTGCCTCGTGGTCAGATTCACGAACTTTCCATAAAATCTTGTTATGAGGTCTACCACGATACTTCATCAAATGAATATTTTTTGCAACAACAAGGTTAGAGAAATGAAGAATATGTCTATGTTTCAAATTCCTCAAACAACCAAACATCGGAATTCTTGATAGGGTATCTCCGAAGCCATGTTCCTATCACGACAATAGACCGTATTGGGTACTCAATACTCTCTTCGTCAATGATTGTGGTTGTCAATTTTCTTTTAGGCTCAACACAACGATACAAATAGTAATATGTTCCTTCTTCATTGCTCTCTTCTGCAACAACTGCATACACATGACCTGCATTTTATAAAGTGTTAATTAATACCAAAAATAAAGTATGATGTACAACAAAATGAACCAAAAAGAATACTTGCAAAAAACTTAACTCAAAAAATCACCTGAATCCACTAGGTCGGATACATGGTCAAAATCCATTGATGTCTCCATCTGGCTCAATTGTAGTGCTTTGGGAATTTGATATGAATCAATGGGAGCCAACGGCCTACAAGATTATTTGTCAACCCACTCTTGTGATTCACATTCTTCCCACAAACAATACATGCATGAAGAGCAAAAACATACCATCCGTCTCGTATAAATTACCAATGAACTTGAATTTGAACTCATAAATGAGTGCATGTCACTCGATCCTACAATTGTACAACAATCTAGATAGTTTTCAATGTTAGATTCAATGATCAACCAAAAATATCTATGAACCATTGACGTACCTGGATTACCTGGACCCATCGTAGACTTACACCATCACACAATTGTTTCTGCATCTATCAACTCAACACCACCTTCGTACTTCAATTCTTCCCTAGCTAGGGCTCTTTTCACACATGCTCTTGCACCATCGTGCTCTCCCTTACCATGTCCAGCCTCAGTGAAATTCTAAAAATGTTGTACACCACTTTTCATATGCATCCTTGCATTCTTGAATTGTGTGGTGCAATTATATGACCATATTAAGTATCGGTTGTATCATATGTTCCTTTCCCTTAAACTATCATAGAAAAATTTAAAGCATCCTTGTACAAACTCCGATGAATGAGTACGATCATCACTTGAGTAGAAGTGATACTCTCTTACAACCTTTCTATCCTCCTCTATGCTATCATTTGCATGCATGAATGCTATGTGTACAAAAATAGAAACTTGTTTAGAGTGATAATACATGGATTGCACTTCATTTTGAGGTTGTAGTGTATAATTTTCAGCGAAATCAACGATAGAGACAATGGTGCCAAGAGGAAATGTGTCCTTACATAACTTGAATTTCTCATCTAACCATCGAGCTCTATGTGTATGCATTATGTACTCATAAACTAGTTTCTCTTGAAACATTTTCATAAATTGAGCTACACATATATCATTTTTCACTAGCTCACATCTCTTCAAATCTTTTCCATCTTTAACTCCATATGTGACTGTCTTGTATTTTCTGAAAGAAACTAGTTTCGTACAGATTTCATGTGTCCTCTCCAAATGTACGCATCTTGGTAAACGTTGCAAACCACCACATATAGCACAAGAACCTTCCACACAAGGCATCTTATAATAAATGCAACCATCATGTCTATTACATAGCACACTTGAAATAAATTCTCTTACCGACTTAGGAGGTGCTTGTATATTACATTCCTGCAAAACATTGTTAGTGTGCAAAGTAGAACAAATATGATGAAAAATATCATAATGCATGGAAAATTCAATATGCATCTTACAACAACACGTGGTGCGTACATGATTAATCTTAATATAAAAAGTTTTTGCCATTTCAAAAAATCTTTGACAAATTCTTATTTGAGGAAACTTTTGAAGAAATCTTTCATAAAATTTAGTTTGTCATATCCAAATAGTGTTTGACATGTGGCTCACGATTTGTAGACCCAATTCGCCTTCTAACAACATCTCTTTGGTTGGGCGAAACTCTTGTGTTGTCATGCCAAATTTTTTCAATTAATGTTTTTAGTGCGTCAACAACAACCTTGTCTTTGC